>NC_043967.1:55641594-55796656 GCF_902148855.1 Sphaeramia orbicularis | reverse complement strand
CACTGTCAGACTCCAGCGTCGTATCGAACTGACACATTGATTCTTTTATTCTGCCGAGACGGCGACAGACAAAAAAAACACCTCAAATCTGTCTCTAAAAGAAAAAGTCCGTAATAATGCGTTTGTCTGATCGCTGCTGTGAGGCTCCTCCGGCCTCACAGCGGATTCCTTGTCGAGTCTTTCATTTGACTTTTCCACCGAGAAACGACACAAACGACACGATTTAGAATATCAGATTTTAAATGTTAGCTTCATAATGATGTCTGATATTATATTAATGAGCCCGAAAGATCAAACAAGAGCAGTGTGGACATTAACCCTCTGGTGTCCAGGTGAACATATTAAACACACTTTAACCCTCTGGTGTCCAGGTGAACATATTAAACACACTTTAACCCTCTGGTGTCCAGGTGAACATATTAAACACACTTTAACCCCTCTGGTGTCCAGGTGAACATATTAACACACTTAACCCTCTGGTGTCCAGGTGAACATATTAAACACACTTTAACCCTCTGGTGTCCAGGTGAACATATTAAACACACTTAACCCTCTGGTGTCCAGGTGAACATAGTAAACACCTTTAACCCTCTGGTGTCCAGGTGAACAGTATTAAACACACTTTAACCCTCTGGTGTCCAGGTGAACATATTAAACACACTTTCCACTTCCTGTTTTTAAAACTCAGATTATGTTTCAGTTTGTTTTTGGTCTGAATTCAACAGTTTGTTCATTTTTGTCTGATTGTTTAATTTCTGATCCATTCACTAAATCCATCCCATAATAAACAGTGTTAAATTCCTACACTAACACCCTTCTATCAAGTGAGTAAAAATACACACTGACACATTTAATATTTGAACCAAAAATAATAATAATCTGAACCAGTGTTGGTGTGAATCACTGACAGATGACAGGAGGAAAAAAAATGAACAAAAAAAAACAAAAGACACCAAAATAATGAGTGGCATCAATAAAAGAAGCAAAAAACTGCATGAAATTATGAAAAAATAAATAAATAAATAAAATAAACAAAATTAATAAGAAAATCTACAAAATAATAAATGTGCAGAAAATAAGCAACAAAATGAACAAAAAAAGAAAAATTTCGTAAAATAAGCAACAAAATTTACAAAAACAAATAAAACTGCACATAAAATGCGCAAAAAAATGAACAAAACAAGGTTGTATATGTTGTTTTGTTTTGTTTTGTATTGCACAGATCTCTGTTATTTATTATGTGGGGGACTGTGGATGAAAATTAGCATTGGCGCTAACTCCGGCATATTTACATGTTTGTACTAAAATGGAATGTATAAAATGTGTTCATTAATGTGCACTGACCCACCTAAATAAAGATACATACACACATACATACATACATACATGTTTTCATGTTCAGTTAATCATATATTTGCCTGAAAAAGTCTTTTTTTTTTCTTCAGTTTTCTCCGTTTTTTGACAAAATAACCCTCAACTTCACTCTGAGCTTTAATGAACATCTACATGATCAGTGAATTACATATAAGAAAATACCAGATTTACACTGAAAAAATACAAAAATACAGAAGCTAATATTAGAATAAATGGAGATAAATCAATTAATAAAAGGTTAAATAGATAGAAAACTTCCTTAGGAACTGAGCTAAAAGTATGTGTGGTGTTTGTGGGTTAAATACGTTGTGTTTTTTCCTGTTTACGACTTTGTTTCCGTTCTTCATTCTGGGTTTAATCGAATGTCAGACTAACGTTAACTCTACTTTTATGTGTTTTTCTCACTGTTTCAGGGTCTTCCAGGAGGAAAGGGTGAGAAAGGTGAACGGGTAAGTGACAAACCACATCTACGTAATACGACGCCTTCGCAGAAACAATGAAAAAAACAAAAAAAAAAAGGTTAAAAAAAACATCATATTCCTGCAACGGTTTTAGCAAGACGCTGATTTATGGGTGTTTGAAAAGGAACAGGAAATGAACAGAACGGACATTACTAAAGGATGAAATAAGGAAAGTCCGTAACAAGGTTATTATCATTAACGGAAACTAAAGAAATGACGAAAACTAGAATTGAAAAAACATTTCATTAACTGAAATAAATAAAAACTGTAATTAAAAGAAAAAAAGCGATAACTGCAACTGTATCGTTTGCTTATAAAACTGACTAAAATGAATAAAAATTATAGATAAAATTTCCTTGTTTTCATTTTTGTCAATGTCAGATTGATATGAAAGCAATATTATTTCACTCCATCAGTTTTAGCCAGCGGCACCATAGGGTACGTCATGGTCCATCACTTGGTTTAGAGTCGGAAACATGGAGACTAACGTAGCAGAGTCCTGTCTGGGATTTATGTGAATACGACAGTGAAGAGAAAACATGAAAAAAACTAAAACTAAACTATAACTAAGCATTTAGGAAAAAAACCAAAAACTAATAAAAACTAGCAAACCTGCTCTAAAAACGAATTAAAATGAACTGAATTAGAGAAAAAAAAGTCAAAACTAATTAAAACTAAACTAGAATGAAAGTCCAAAGCTATTAGAACCATGGTCCATAATGAGACGTCAAAGAGCAGTTTGAACATGTTCTAGTTTGTAAAACTCTGCACATTTACAGGAACTTTTGACTGTCACTCATAATTCCTACAGTACCTGAAGGCATCATTAGATCACTAGTCCTCACTGTGTGTGTGTGTGTGTGTGTGTGTGTGTGTGTGTGTGTGTGTGTGTGTGTGTGTTCAGGGTGACGTCCAGTCCACGGCGGCGGTCCAGGCCATCGCCGCAGGTCTGTGAGCAGCTGATCCAGAGTGAGTACTCTTACCCAGCAAGGTTATTATCGTTAACGAAAACTAACCAAATGACCAAAACTAGAATTGTAAAAACATTTTCGTTAACTGAAATAAATAAAAACTATAATTAAAAGAAAAAAAACGATAACTAACTGAAACTGTATTGTGTGTTTATAAAACTAACAAACAGATACAAATTATGGATCAAATTCCCTTCGTTTTCGTCTTTGTCAATATCGGATTGATACAAAAGCGATTTCTTTGTCTCTCTCAGTTTTCTGTGCTGTCTCCATACGACACTTTTTGCTCCGTCACTTGTGTTCACTTGTGGTTTCCAGTCGTCTTCTGGTCCCCACTCTACCTGGAAACATGGAGACTAAAGCAGCAGAGTCCTGTCTGGGATTGATTTGAATAGGAGCACAGAGAAGAAGAGAAAAGAGACCACTGAACTACAACTGAACTACAACTGAACTACAACTAAACTACAACTGAACTACAACTGAACTACAACTGAACTACAACTGAACTACAACTGAACTACAACTGAACTACAACTGAACTACAACTGAACTAAAACTAAACTAAAACTAAACTACAACTGAACTACAACTAAACTAAAACTAAACTACAACTGAACTAAAACTAAACTAAAACTGAACTACAACTGAACTAAAACTAAACTACAACTGAACTACAACTGAACTACAACTGAACTAAAACTAAACTACAACTGAACTACAACTGAACTACAACTAAACTACAACTAAACTAAAACTGAACTACAACTGAACTACAACTGAACTACAACTAAACTAAAACTGAACTACAACTAAACTACAACTGAACTACAACTAAACTACAACTAAACTACAACTGAACTACAACTGAACTACAACTAAACTAAAACTAAACTACAACTGAACTACAACTGAACTACAACTAAACTACAACTGAACTACAACTAAACTACAACTGAACTACAACTGAACTACAACTAAACTAAAACTGAACTACAACTAAACTACAACTGAACTACAACTGAACTAAAACTAAACTACAACTAAATTAAAACTAAACTACAACTAAACTGAAACTAAACTAAAACTAAGCATTTAGAAAAAAATGAAAACTAATAAAAACTATCAAACCTGCTCTAAAAACAAATTAAAACGAACTGAATTAGAGAAAAAAAAGTCCAAACTAAATAAAACTAAACTAGAATGAAAAATCCAAAACTATTAGAACCTTGACTCAAACATATAGGATCCAAACAGTTTGTCAGTTTCAGTCCTAAAATGACTTTTTAAACTTTAAAACGGTTTCCAACCCATGACTTAAACCATTTAAAATAATGAACTTCCTTTATTTAAGATCCTTAAAGACACCGTTTTGACTGATTTCACGCTGCTTTTCTCCAGTATCGATCATATTCTGTGTCCGAAACCAAACTTTTGTTCCCTTTTTTGTTTGATTTTTATTCGTACTCATGTTTTAGGAGGTTTCGTTGGTGTTTTGACAGTAATCTGATTCCATGGCGGTAAAACTTGAAGACTTAAAACTTCCATTCTACGCCACAGTCCTGTCTGGGATTTATTTGAATACAACAGCGAAGAAGATAGAAGATGTGACAAAACTACAACTAAACTAAAACTAAGCATTTAGAAAAAAATGGAGACTAATAAAAACTGTCAAAGCTGCTGTAAAAATGAATTGAAACAAACCGAATTGGAGAAAAAAAAGTCAGAACTAAATAAACTAGAATGAAAAATCCTCAACTATTAGAACCTTGCTACCCAGGACCAGGGTCTGGGTGGTGGGATGGGGGTGGGGGGGCGTGTCTGAGGGGGGGTTCCACTGAACACAGTCTTTAACTCGTACTTCTGCTGTTTGTAATAATCTGAATATTCATGCTGTGCTTTCTTTTCAGGCCACATGTCCCGTTACAGCTCCATCCTGAACCAGGCGCCGAGTCCACCCGTGACCATCCGGACCGTACCGGGACCCCCAGGAGAACCGGGCCGACAGGGGTCCCCGGGGGCCCAGGGAGAGCAGGGACCACCAGGGAGACCCGGTTCCCCAGGACAGAACGGACAGAACGACAACCGGGAGAACGAGGTGAAGGGGTTTAACTCACTACCGCTGTATCTGCGGCTAACACTGACGCGCAGTTCCATCTGTGTTACCATGGTAACGCAACACTTATTGCCATAAACACATGCTATATTAACATCCACGTCTGGGGCCCTGAGACCAACTGTAGACCCCATGGAAGGTAAACGTTGGGGACCCTTTAGAAAATAAATTAGCTGTAAATCTGGGGGGGGAGGGGGGGGGTGTTATTTATGAACGTACTGTAACAACTGGGCATGAAAACGAAAGTAAAACTTAACTTTGAACATCCGACTCCCAGGTTTGATGCCTCTCTTTTACGGCGGAGCTTACACTGTATCCACTGGACCCCCTGGAAATGCTGGGTCCCATGAATTTGTCATGTTTACACACACACACACACACACACACACACACACCCCCCATGACACCTCACATCCACATTACCAGAAGAACATCAGCCAGAACAAACAAACAAACAACAAACACTGGAATGGTCAAATATTTACACCAAGCTAAAGGCACTAGCATGATGCTAAAGCTAAAGGTCAATGTCATATTTTAATATTATTATTTTACAATTTTTTGTTTTTATTAGGCAAGGCAGGTTTATTTCTATAGCACATTTCATGTACAAGACAATTCAAAGTGCTTTACATAAAACATTAAAAGCATTACAGCAGGGAAGCAATAAAAAGTATAGGCATGAGAAAAAAACAAAAAAAAACAGATAAAAACTTTAAGCTCAAGGAATCCGTGCAGATCTGAACTGATGAATAAAAACTCTCTTCAGGACACATTTTCAGTCTACACATCCTCCAGTGGCGGCTGCTCGTCTTCAGACAGTTGAAGCTCATTGTCGGCTTACATCAAAAAACTTGTCAAGTTATTTAAAACATAAATTCGTCCGTCCGTTCCTTTTCAGAAAATGCTCCGTTTCTTTATCGGACCAGTGGGCGTCTTTTCCAGGGACTGGAGAGTTAGTTCACTGCGACCTAGCTGACAGTCTGACTGATTTATCTACAAAATGATATTAAACTCAAACAAGAAATGATTAAATTATGGAACTGAAACAAGAAAATGTAGAAATTCTGTTAAACATAAACCAGTTAGTGTTTTCTTTCAGGTCAGTAAATGAACAGTTCATTTGTTTCTGTGATTCCACAGCAGAATGTGTGACGGTATTAAACTGAACTGTGTCAGTGAAGGAGCAGATCTGAAAACAGCTGTCAATCAAACCACATTCAGCCTTTGGACCCATCCTCCAATCGGTACACGGAAGCTCAGCGTCCTGCCTGGCCGAGCTCCGCCCACAGCTCCATTCACACTCAGAGATGCTGAGCATCCGGGGGCGGGACAACATGGTGTCATTTATCCAATGATTGTCCAGTTTAGAGTCAGTTTCCAGCAGTTCCACTCAGTCCCATTGAAGGTCATGGACGCTGAGCATCTGTGGACAAATGCACTGAGCAGAGATGGAATGAACAAACACAGACACGGGAATGGAGGAGAAGTGAACAACATCCAGTCCACTGATCTGGGATCAAACTGATTCTGAACCAACTGGTCTGAGAGATGAACGTGTTCCAACACATTTGGAGTCAATGAAATGAAAACAACTGAACAGATTTGAGCATTTAACTGGAGTCATCTTAGGGTCAGAGGAGCTTCACCTGCAGTCTGACACTAAACACCTGTGAAATCCTCTCAGTGCAGGAATAAACAGGTCCAGTTTTCAAAAAAAACAACGAACAGCAAAGATAAACTTAAACTAAAGAAAAAAAAAAAGAAATTCAATTCAATTCAATTTTGTCTTCCTTTTGTGGTTCCAGGTCAACCAGGGGAGAAGGGGGAGAAGGGCTCCCCAGGCGTGGGCGTCCAGGGCCCCAGAGGACCTCCAGGACCCCCCTGGTAAATGACCCTGACCCCTTTTAACACCGGCTGTGTGAATCCTGACCAGTGTTAAACCCTTTTAACACCTGCTGTGTGAATCCTGACCATGTTAAACCCTTTAACACCGGCTGTGTGAATCCTGACCAGTGTTAAACCCTTTTAACACCAGCTGTGTGAATCTTGACCAGTGTTAAACCCTTTTAACACCAGCTGTGTGAATCCTGACCAGTGTTAAACCCTTTTAACACCAGCTGTGTGAATCCTGACCAGTGTTAAACCCTTTTAAACACCGGCTGTGTGAATCCTGACCAGTGTTAAAACCCTTTTAACACCAGCTGTGTGAATCTTGACCAGTGTTAACCCCTTTTAACACCAGCTGTGTGAATCCTGACCAGTGTTAAACCCTTTTAACCCGGCTGTGTGAATCCTGACCAGTGTTAAACCCTTTTAACACCGCTGTGTGAATCCTGACCAGTGGTTAAACCCGGCTCATGTGTGTCCAGGTCCTCATGGCCAGGGCCGACCCGGCACCCAGGGCCCATCAGGACGACCCGCAGCCCCGGAACCTCCGCAGACCCGAGTACCCGGCCCCATCGGCCCCGCCGGACCCCCGGGGTACTGCGACCAGAACTCCTGCGTGGGCTACAACGTTGGAGGTATGTAAACCAGCTGTTACCGTGGCAACACATGGTTTATCCTGCCTCGGCTCTGCTTCTGAAACACCAAATAATGTTGAAACATCGACATAAAACTGTGGATGTTTAACATTATTCTGCTTAAAGGAGCATGAACGCCATCCTCTAGAACAGGAGTGTCGTCTGTGAGGAACGTCTGCATGTTTTAACGGTTCCTCTGTCGTCTTATGAGGAACGTCTGCATATTCTAACAGTTCCTCTGTCGTCTGTGAGGAATGTCTGCATGTTCTAATGGTTCCTCTGTCATCTTATGAGGAACGTCTGCATGTTCTAACGGTTCCTCTGTCGTCTGTGAGGAACGTCTGCATGTTTTAACGGTTCCTCTGTCATCTTATGAGGAACGTCTGCATGTTTTAACGGTTCCTCTGTCATCTTATGAGGAACGTCTGCATGTTCTAACGGTTCCTCTGTCGTCTGTGAGGAACGTCTGCATGTTCTAACGGTTCCTCTGTCATCTTATGAGGAACGTCTGCATGTTCTAACGGTTCCTCTGTCGTCTGTGAGGAACGTCTGCATGTTCTAACTGTTCCTCTGTCATCTTAGGAACGTCTGCATGTTGTAACAGTTCCTCTGTCCTCTGTGAGGAACGTCTGCATGTTCTAAGGGTTCCTCTGTCGTCTGTGAGGAACGTCTGCATGTTTTAACGGTTCCTCTGTCCTCTGTGAGGAACGTCTGCATGTTCTAATGGTTCCTCTGTCATCTTATGAGGAACGTCTGCATGTTGTAACGGTTCCTCTGTCCTCTGTGAGGAACGTCTGCATGTTCTAAGGGTTCCTCTGTCGTCTGTGAGGAACGTCTGCATGTTTTAACGGTTCCTCTGTCCTCAGTGAGGAACGTCTGCATGTTCTAAGGGTTCCTCTGTCGTCTGTGAGGAACGTCTGCATGTTCTAACGGTTCCTCTGTCATCTTATGAGGAACGTCTGCATGTTCTAACGGTTCCTCTGTCGTCTTATGAGGAACGTCTGCATATTCTAACAGTTCCTCTGTCGTCTGTGAGGAATGTCTGCATGTTCTAATGGTTCCTCTGTCGTCTTATGAGGAACGTCTGCATGTTCTAACGGTTCCTCTGTCATCTTATGAGGAATGTCTGCATGTTCTAATGGTTTCTCTGTTGTCTGTGAGGAACGTCTGCATATTCTAACAGTTCCTCTGTCATCTTGTGAGGAACGTCTGCATGTTCTAACAGTTCCTCTGTCATCTTATGAGGAACGTCTGCATGTTCTAATGGTTCCTCTGTTGTCTTATGAGGAACGTCTGCATATTCTAACAGTTCCTCTATCATCTTGTGAGGAACGTCTGCATGTTCTAATGGTTCCTCTGTCGTCGTGTGTTTGTCCTGAAAACTGTTCCTTCATAAACACCTTCAACTCCAGGGTTTCAACTGGAACAAACGTCCTGTTTTTAAGGACATGTATTCAAAAACATCGGAACACTTCGTATGACTTTTGTCACCAATGTTTCATTAAAATCCAAGTCATAGCCTAAGATAAGATAAGTGATAAGATAAGGTAAGAGAAGTTGTAAGATAAGTGATAAGATGAGATAATATTATCGTATTAGCCTTTGAATAGTGACGACTCCATTTTTTCCATTTGTAAATATAAACATTTTCATGTAATGTTACTGTATTTACACTAAAACAAACTATCATTTCACCAAAAATATGAATAACTTGAACAAATATGAACAACCGGAAATGTGTTCAGAAAAATCTGTGGAATTTTAATAATATTGTGTCTGTTATTACATGTTGTATGTATTTGTAAATCTACTGTATAAAGTTGAATATTGGTTAAATTTAAATGTATTTTTCTTCAGTCATTTCAGTTTGTTCATGTTATTCACATTTATTGAAGGATCGTTTGTAGACGTAAACACTTGTTTAATGTAATGTTACTTTTTCCCTCTAACCCACAGAGGAAAGTTTGGAGTTGACACTATTTCCACATTCAGTTTTATTTGAGTGCAGCTCAGATTTGGCTGAATGTGAAGCTGAACTCACACCAGTGTTTTAGACGAAGCCTTAGTTATTCACGATGTTCTGACTTTCTCTGTAGATTACGATCACCCCTGCCTCTGTTTTAAACCACAGGTTCCAATGAATTCACATCAATTCTAAAAAAAAAAACTCATCTGCACGAAAAAAAAAAACACAAAGAAAAACACGAGCACCTTGGCTTCACTTGATCAGAATCAGATTTGTGTCAGAAACAAAACAAAAATTTCATAAATAAAACTCAATGAAGCTAAAAAAAAAACCAAAACACCACATTGGGTTTTTTCAGACGATATTTGTCATTGTGGTTCATTGAACATGTTCAATTTAAGAGTTTTTGGATTTTTTTTTAGTGTTCATGAGAATGAATGAAGGTTTATCAATAATTTAAATAAAGGGGACATTTTCCCTCATCTCACAACTTAACTAAAGGTGACTTTTTGATCCGGTGAAGTTGATAAAATATAGAAAACAACATAAACTACCTTAAAATAATGAAGTGTCAGTGAAAGTCCCATTGTGAAGGATTGTAATGGTTCAGCTGATGTTAGCCACCTGTGCTAATGCTAACAGCGCTACAGTCATTAGCACAAAGCTAAGGCTCAGCTGATGTTAGCCACCTGTGCTAATGCTAACAGTGCTACAGTCATTAGCACAAAGCTAAGGCTCAGCTGATGTTAGCCACCTGTGCTAATGCTAACAGCACTACAGTCATTAGCACAAAGCTAAGGCTCAGCTGATGTTAGCCACCTGTGCTAATGCTAACAGCGCTACAGTCATTAGCACAAAGCTAAAGCTCAGCTGATGTTAGCCACCTGTGCTAATGCTAACAATGCTACAGTCATTAGCACAAAGCTAAAGCAGATATTATTATTATTATTATTATTATTATTATTATTATTATTATTATTATTATTATTTTGTCATGGTTTCTAAAGCTTTTCGACTTTACACTTGAATTCCACTAAAACCAGGGGTAGGGTGTTCAACCTGTGGTTCTGGGGCCACATTTGGCTCTTGGACTCTTTTCAAGTGGTGTCATTTGACTTTCTAAAAAAAAAAAAGAAAACCATATCTATAACAATTTAATTTTTTTTTTTTTACACATTTTGCTATTATTGTTGTAACCGTAAATGTATTCTGATATAATACAGTTGTGAAAACGTCGATTATACTCCAAATGAATCCAAAATAAAAGTCTTAGTTGTAAAGGTAGACTAGTTTTTAAATGTTTAGACACTGAAGGTTTTCATCTGTTCAAATAAAACCTTCACATATGAGTCTGTTTTTGTTTTACGACACAATAATGATCCATGTCACTGTTTTCTTTAGTTTTGTTCTGTAAATGAACAGAAACTTTGATTTATTCTGGACATATTCTGTACAAACGGATTCTAAAGAACTTCTCTAACAGTCACCACTTTGAGGTAAAACATACGACAGTGTATTAGGCTGCATCGGAAAAATAAAAACACTATATTTCGAGAATAAAGTTGTATTATTTGAGAATAAAGCCATAATATTATGAAAATGAAGTCGTAGTTAAAAAAAAAAACCTCATAATTTAATGTCCTACTTTTTACTTTTTGCTGTTTTGAAAATAAATTCACAATAGTGCGATAAAGTCATAATGTATAAATTGTTAGCCTTAATCCTTGTTGGTGACAGTTTCCACAACTTGAACACAACAAGTGAAGCGGCAACTTTCACTTCTGTTGGAGCGGATGGCAAATGCTAATGTGTTGATGGTGGGGCGGGGCTAATAGGCACAGTATTATTTTGAAAATAAATTGGCAATAGTGCAATAAAAAGTCATAATTTAGCAATTGTAAGCCTTAAGTAAATAAAGTAATTTGCTCCCAATTTGTTTAGTTCTTATGACAAAAAAACCCAAACTTGTGCGACTAATGCTAACGTGTTGATGGTGGGTGGAGCTAACAGGCTCAGTATTTCGCAGTATTTGTGTAAACCCAAATGAAAGTAGACCCTCACAAAATGTTCCAAGTTCTACATTATTGGATGAAGGGGTATGACTTTATTCCCATAAATTATATTTTTTCCACCTGTTTTTAAATTATGGCGTTATTCTAGTAAAATTATGGCTTTATTCTTGAAATATGATGACATTATTCTCATAATATTACGACTTAATTCTCATAAAATTATGACTCTTTTTATATTCAACTTTATTCTCATGAAATTACTGGTTTTATCTCAATATTTTATGACTTTATTCTCGTAGTGCCAGGTGTTTTATTTTCTTACGTGACCCGTATACGCCGTCGTACAAACGTATAAGGATCCGAACAGTTTGTTTTTCGGTTTCAGTCCTAAAATGACTTTTTAAACATTAACAGTTTCCAACCCATGACTTAAACCATTTTTAAAATAATGAACTTTTTTTATTTAAGATCCTTAAAAGACACCGTTTGACTGATTGCACGCTGCTTTTCTCCAGTATCGATCATATTCTGGGTCCAAAACCAAACTACTGTCCACTTTTTTCGTAGATTTTTATTCGTACTCATATATTTGAGGCGGTTTCGTTGGTGTTTTGACGCTAATCTGATTCCACAGACTTAATACTTCCATTCACATCACATTCCTCACATTCAACTCACATGTTGTCGCTCATTTTAACTGTTTGATCCTAAACTTCCTTCCAACTCCTCTCTTTTTAATGTTGTCGTTCCGTAACCTTGGTAACCCTGACTCGGTAACCCCTGGTAACCATGGTAACCACTGTGTCTCTTCCTCCTTTTGTTCTGATCCTCCCCCCTCTTCTCTTCCTCTGCTAACCCAATCAACGCCCCCCCCCCAAACTCATTCCGTCGTTGCTTCCTGTGGTGGTGGCGGTGGCGGCCATCTTTGTTTTGGGCTGGATGCTGGCTTCGCTGCCTTGCTCGGTTTTTTGGGGAAACGCAGAAGGAGAGGATAACACTGACGTCGGCGCTGTCCCCTCAGTCCAACTCCCGTCCAACGTCTTCCAAAACTACGGCGAAGCGGAGGAGGACGACCCCTACCGTGATTGGCAGCCCAACTACCCCGCCCCCCAACCCGTCCAGGACGAACCGGAGCCGGGGCCCGACGGCGGCGTCTACCACCACGACCACCATCGCATCGCACGCAGCCCAGACGCCGAATCTAACGCCGAGCAGCTGGGGCCGAAGAGGAGGTTAAAGAGAGGACTCATTAACTGAGGCAGCTGATTGGAGGACACACGGCCGCTCTGCGCTCTGATTGGCCGGTTCAGAGAGGTTGCGGACTAATCAACAAAGTGCCTGATGTAGTGGATTTCTTACGGACATCGTAGAGGGAACGGGGTGGGGGATCAGGTCGGGACTATTTTAACTCATCTATGCTATTGAATTAACGTCAACGAAAGCGTTTTCTGTTGTTTTTATGTGATTGGATTCTTTTGTCTGAGGAGAGACGTTTGTTTGGGATGGATGGAGTTTGACGGGTTCTGTCTTTGGAACAACATTCGCACAAATAACATCTGGAGAGACCGAAGACGAGGGTCGACAGGAGCGTTTTCTACAGTGCAGGGGTGTTGAACATATGGCCCACGGACCAAAACCAGACCGCCAAAGGGTCCGGTCCGACCCACAGGATGAACTTCTGTTGGATTAGAAATAGGTCAGAGCAGTCAGAGAATACAACAGTAACATATATATAATGAAAAGTCCAAATATTTGACTTTCAAAAAGGAAAATTACATGAAAATATTTATTATTACAAACTATCCTTTCACAAAAAAAAAATGTAACTAAATAAATAATGGCAACTCCAAATTTTGGTCTTTGTTTTAGTGCAAAATGTTCCAACTATCCAAACAAAATAAGATGTGAATAACCTCAAAAAAGCGGAATTTTTTAAGAAAAATCAGTGCAATTTTAACAATATTCTGCCTTAAATTATCATTTCTACATGTTTATTACAGATCAGATCTATAAAGACACAAAACATTTAATAACAGGCAGAATATTATTAAAATTAGACTGAATTTCTTTAGACATTTCATGTTCAAATTTGTTCAGGTTATTCACATTTTATTGTTAAAGGATAGTTCATAAATGTAAATATTTTCATAATTTAATGTTAGTTTTTTGCACTAAAACAAGACAAACATTTGAAGTTGTTAATTCAAGATTTTTTGCTTAAGTCAAGATTTTTTCTTAATTCAAGTTTTATTTGGCTTAATTCAAGATTTTTTTTACTTAATTGAAGATTTTTTTTTTGCTTAATTCAACATTTTTTCCTTAATTCAAGTTTGTAAATGTAAATATTTTCACAATTTTATGTCAGTTTTTTGCATTAAAAGAGAAAAATTTGGAGTCATCATTTATAGGTTATTATGTTATTATTTTACTTGAGATCATATTGGTGTGTACAACAGCGTACACAGTCACATAAGAAAATAAAAACACTTATGAGAATAAACTTGTAAAATATTGAGATAAGGTTCATAATATTATGAGAATAAAGTCATATTTGAAGAGTGAAGTCATAATATTGCGAGAATAATGTCACAATTTGAAAAGAGGTGGGAAAAATATCATGGTTTACGAGAATAAAGTCGGCTAAACACGGCCAAATACTGAGCCTATTAGCCCCACCCACTATTAACACATTAGCATTAGTCGAAGGACTTTGAAGACAGTTCGCACACTTTTGGGTTTGTATCGTCGTGAGAACCGAACGGTTTTGGAGCAAATTGCCACTTTTGTGGAGGAGGAACTGACTGGAAGTGGTCCACTGCAGGGCTAGCGGTGGTAAATTCTGACTTTTTATCGCACTATTGCGAGTTTATTTAAAAAATATTATGACTTTAATCTCATCAAAGTACGACATTATTTAAATCATTAAATTATCAGTTTTTTTTAAACTACGACTTATTCTCATAATGTTATGGCTTTATTCTCAAATATTACGACTTTATTCTCATAGTGAAAAGTGTTTATATTTTTCCGATGTGGCCTAATACGCCATCGTAGGTCTGTCTGTGGAACCTGAACTAAATCCAGTTCAACGTCCTGCACTGTTCATATCTTCAGTGTCAGTTTTGTACTTTGGACCAGTTTGGACTGGTTTGGACCAGTTTGGACTGCTTTGGCCCAGTTTGGACCGGTTTGGACTGCTTTGGACCGTTTTGGATTGGTTTGGACTGCTTTGGCCCAGTTTGGACTGGTTTGGACCAGTTTGGACTGGTTTAGACCAGTTTGGACCGGTTTGGACTGGTTTGGACCAGTTTGGACTGCTTTGGCCCAGTTTGGACCAGTTTGGCCCATTTTGGACTGGTTTGGACCAGTTTGGACCCTTTGGTAGTCCAGTTGTGGCCCACAGGTCACATGTTTGGCGCTCCAGCTGATGCAGTATTTACGCTTGAACGTCTTAAATCCGTAGAAAACGCTCCTGTTGATTTTCGTGTCTAATTACCAAAGGTGTTATTTGCCTGATGCTGTTGCCAGCGGTGACCAGCTGCTGTTGCCGCGGTGACCAGAGCCCCAGCTGATGTGGAAGCGTGGCAGCCTTCTGTGTATTTACCTGTTGGTCTAAAGTGCCTAATGAGAACATTCTGGTAGAAACAGTAAACCAGTCTAAACCAGTGTTTGAATCCTTTTCCACCAAATGCATGTTTTTATTCCGTGTTTCATCTGCTGACGCCGGACTTCGGCTTCATGACGCAGCATCTGCAGATCAGGCGTTAACGTCTACAGACGAAGTGAACGGCATGATGGGATACGATATGCAAATTTCAACAGCGTCTACTTAAAACGCGTCTTCTCCACCAGGTTTTCGGAGTCCTGCACCTGTAAACAAACCCAGCAGTTTGTGGGAGCACAGAGAACACAGCTGTGGTTTATTCAGTGGAGAACGGCGTCCCTCAGGGCACCGCCTTGGAGCCCCATCATTTATATATGTTTACATTAATCCACTTTCAGATGCAGGTCTACAGACGTACGCTGACGACACCGAACCGTTTACATTCACACTAAGGCTCCGTTCACAGCAGGTCTGAACGTGCAATGCAAAAATTTGGGTGAAATTCGATTTTTTTTGTGTGTGTTTGTTCATATTCTACATTAAATATGACTTCTATCAGTTTTGAGTCTGAACTGAATGTGACCCTGAAGTGACCCACATGCACTAAAGAGGTCCTGATGGAATACGTAAATCTGGTTTTCCTCCACTCCGACGAACAACTGGGACGTTTGTCGTATTTCAGTGACGTAAAGGACGGGTCAGTGCGACCTGGATGTTCAGACTGAAGTCACATTGGAAAATATCAGATCTGGATCTGATTAGGACCACATATGAAAGTGGTCTGGGTCAGATTTAGGACCACATATGAAAGTGGTCCGCGTCAGATTTAGGACCACATATGAAAGTGGTCTGGGTCAGATTTAGGACCACATATGAAAGTGGTCCGCGTCAGATTTAGGACCACATATGAAAGTGGTCTGGGTCAGATTTAGGACCACATATGAAAGTGGTCTGGGTCAGATTTAGGACCACATATGAAAGTGGTCTGGGTCAAATTAGTGCAGTTCAGATCCAGGTCACATATGGACAAAAAAAATCTGACTTGTTCCACATTTGCCTTCAGTGTGAACGCAGCCTAATACTCTTACCAGTGGAGTAATCAGATTATTATTGATTATGAGTCTGTGCTTCATTAAACTGCTGATGGGATCCTTCAGGTACGGTGGTCCAGAGGTCCAACAGCCCGAAAAAATATCCACTATAAGAAAAAAAACTAAAAACGAGAGAACAGCCCAAAAAAATATCCACTACAGTCTACTCTCGTTATACCAACTTCCGTTCACGGCCAAATTGGCGGTATAGCGAAAATGGCGTTACAACGGGTTGCGTCCATAATGTGCATGTCTTTACTATATGATGTCTATGCTGCCTCCGTTAACCCGTTCTAATTGCGTTTCTAAATAAATCTTGATTCTGTTATGTTGTAAGGGATCATTTAAAGTGGGGAAACATTTTAAACATTATTATACCGTGTCGGGAAATGACGCCCCATCATCTGGAGGCTTTGGCTTAATCCCACGTCCTCTTCCCGACATCCTGACCTACTGAGTCTTCTGCGATAAATGAACGGTGGCCATTCCGTAGACCTACTCGTAGCTTGTCGCGATCAGTGTCTGGCGCGTTTGTTTCAGTGCATTGTTAAAATTTATGTGTACTCGATGGCAATCACGCTGGCGGTATAACGGTCGGGAAATCAATGGTATAGTGTTGTTTGTGCATGGAACTGGGCTGGCGGATGGCGATAGGCGGAAAAGGCGGTAGCAAATGGAATAATGCATTGGGGATTTTTGTGCAATGGTTTTGGTCGGCGGTGAGCGAAAATGGCGGTATAACGGCGGGCGGTTTAACGAGAGTAGACTGTATAAGAAAAAACAACAATCATCCACTTTTTCAGTTAAGGGGGCGCTGTTTACCCAAAAGCCCTCTTGCTTAAAAATTAAGGCCACCACAAAAAATAGAAGCAGAGGCTGAAAATTTTTAAGGCCTTCAGGGTTTTTTTTCTTATAGTGGATAATTTTTGGCCTGTTTTCTTTTTTTTCTTATAGTGGATAATTTTTTGGGCTGTTCTTTTTCTTTCTTATAGTGGATAATTTTTTGGCCAGTTCTCTTTTTTTTTCTTATAGTGGATCATTTTTTGGGCAGTTCTTTTTTTCTTATAGTGGATAATTGTTTGGGCTGTTTTCTTTTTTTTTCTTATAGTGGATAGTGGTTTGGGCTGTTCTTTTTTTCTTATAGTGGATAGTGGTTTGGGCTGTTCTTTTTTTCTTATAGTGGATAGTTGTTTGGGCTGTTCTTTTTTTCTTATAGTGGATAATTGTTTGGGCTGTTCTTTTTTTCTTATAGTGGATAATTGTTTGGGCTGTTCTTTTTTTCTTACAGTGGATAGTTGTTTGGGCTGTTCTTTTTTTCCTACAGTGGATAGTTGTTTGGGCTGTTCTTTTTTTCTTACAGTGGATAGTTGTTTGGGCTGTTCCTTTTTTCTTACAGTGGATAGTTGTTTGGGCTGTTCCTTTTTTCTTACAGTGGATAGTTGTTTGGGCTGTTCCTTTTTTCTTACAGTGGATAGTTGTTTGGGCTGTTCTTTTTTTCTTACAGTGGATAGTTGTTTGGGCTGTTCCTTTTTTCTTACAGTGGATAGTTGTTTGGGCTGTTCTTTTTTTCTTACAGTGGATAGTTGTTTGGGCTGTTCCTTTTTTCTTATAGTGGATAGTGGTTTGGGCTGTTCTCTTTTTCTTATAGTGGATAGTGGTTTGGGCTGTTCTTTTTTTCTTATAGTGGATAGTTGTTTGGGCTGTTCTTTTTTTCTTATAGTGGATAATTGTTTGGGCTGTTCTTTTTTTCTTATAGTGGATAGTTGTTTGGGCTGTTCTTTTTTTCTTACAGTGGATAGTTGTTTGGGCTGTTCCTTTTTTCTTACAGTGGATAGTTGTTTGGGCTGTTCCTTTTTTCTTACAGTGGATAGTTGTTTGGGCTGTTCTTTTTTTCTTACAGTGGATAGTTTGGGCTGTTCCTTTTTTCTTACAGTGGATAGTTGTTTGGGCTGTTCTTTTTTTCTTACAGTGGATAGTTGTTTGGGCTGTTCCTTTTTTCTTATAGTGGATAATTGTTTGGGCTGTTCTTTTTTTCTTATAGTGGATAATTGTTTGGGCTGTTCTTTTTTTCTTACAGTGGATAGTTGTTTGGGCTGTTCTTTTTTTCCTACAGTGGATAGTTGTTTGGGCTGTTCTTTTTTTCTTACAGTGGATAGTTGTTTGGGCTGTTCTTTTTTTCTTACAGTGGATAGTTGTTTGGGCTGTTCTTTTTTTCTTACAGTGGATAGTTGTTTGGGCTGTTCTTTTTTTCTTACAGTGGATAGTTGTTTGGGCTGTTCCTTTTTTCTTACAGTGGATAGTTGTTTGGGCTGTTCCTTTTTTCTTACAGTGGATAGTTGTTTGGGCTGTTCTTTTTTTCCTACAGTGGATAGTTGTTTGGGCTGTTCTTTTTTTCTTACAGTGGATAGTTGTTTGGGCTGTTCTTTTTTTCTTACAGTGGATAGTTGTTTGGGCTGTTCTTTTTTTCCTACAGTGGATAGTTGTTTGGGCTGTTCTTTTTTTCTTACAGTGGATAGTTGTTTGGGCTGTCACCTCTGGGCCACCGTACTCAGGGCACCGTCATCAGATCAGGCCTTAACGTCTTCAAACATAAAACCAACTGCATGATGGGATAGGATCTGCCTGTTTCACCAGCCTGTCCGTTGAAGCCGTCTTCTCCTCCAGGTTCTCCAGGTTCTCCAGGTTCTGCTGGTGGAAACAAAGCCCAGTGTCAGTTTGAACACAGAACACACGCTGTGGGCTGTGCCCTGAACACCTCATGGTGACCAGGTAAACATACAAACGCCGCTGACAGCCGCCTCCACGTCCTCCTCGTGTCCGTCAGACTGTTAAAGCAGAATGTGAAGTGATCCTGGTCCGCAGTTCCCGCCCACACCTCCTGGCCTTAAAGGGGTCGGTCTGGGTTTTCTGAACCGTGGTTGGACCGGGACCTGATCCAGAGTCAGTGAACACAGGTCTGGTTTATAGAAGGAGCTGACATCCACAGGAAAACCCCCGTCATGATCTGATTTATGGAGTCATCCGTAACACTGGTCAACCACAAATGTATTGTTTCAGTTTTTTGAGCTGGTTTAGGATCATTTTGGTGCTGAATCCAAAAATCACATTCATTTTGCTCAATCAGGTCAACTTTCTGAACTATGCTACATATTGGCTTGTGAACATGTTTGCTTACATTTATGGGCATTTTCACATCATATGATACAAAATTCTTTCATATTTCTTGCAATAAACGAGTTCTGAAGATTTTACTTTTGCCAATTTATGATTAATGTTTTTTTTAATATTACAGGTGAATGAAATGGCTTCGACTAGAAGATCTGGCAAAAATGAGCCTGACGTATTCTTCTCCATCTGTGGTGAATACACCATTGTACCTAACAGGAATCATATGATCAAATGATTTTTTTTCTCTTAAAACCTATTTTGGGTGAGAACTATATTAAAAATCAACTGATAAAGTCACAAAAATGTAATCAATTTTGTGAGAAGATCAAATTTTTCAAAATCAAATTAGCAAAAAACCCTGACCTGATGGAGAAAAACAGATGTCAGTTTTGGATTTAGCGGTGCAAAATGGTCCTGATTCAGCTGAAAAAACCTGGACAACTTCCAAAAACATTTGTTTGGAACCCAGTGTTATTTACAGCAGGTCTGTCAGACTCCTGTTCGTTCAGTTCCACATTCAGTTCCACCTGATCTGCAGTGGACCAGACCAGTCCAAGAAGAACAGAAGAACAGAGAAGTAATGGCAACTCCAAACTTTTCTG
The DNA here is from genome assembly GCF_902148855.1 of Sphaeramia orbicularis. Taxonomy (NCBI): domain Eukaryota; kingdom Metazoa; phylum Chordata; class Actinopteri; order Kurtiformes; family Apogonidae; genus Sphaeramia; species Sphaeramia orbicularis. Next base: position 55,776,769 of record NC_043967.1, on the reverse strand, counting down.
TTTTAGAGCCAAAAAAGTACATTTACATGATGAGAAGGTTTACAACCACAAACTATCCTTCCAAAAAATCTGAATCACATGAACAAACTGAAAAAATCAGTGTAATTCTAACACTCTTCTGCCTCAGTTTATCATTTCCACATGTTCATTAGAACGTACAGATCACAGCGGATCTACAAACACAGAACATTTAAGAACAGACAGAATACTGGTGAAATTATACTGACTGCTCTGAAGACATTTCAGGTTATTCACTTTTTTTTTTTTGCGAACTTAGACTTTGTTTTAGTGTAAATACATGAAAACATTTACATTTACACAGAGAAGCATTTGCAGGTGTCATTATTTCTGTGTTATTAGACTGGACTGACCCACTGCACAGTCACCTGGTCTGAACGTGGAACCTGAACAAGAACCATTCACAGCTTCAGGGTCGTTTTTTATCTCATAAATTCATCCCAGGGGCCAGACTGGACCGGACCAGACTGGACCGGACCGGACTGGACCGGACCAGATCAGACTGGACCGGATCAGATCAGACTGGACCGGACCAGATCAGACTGGACCGGACCAGTCTGGTCAGACTGAACCAGACTGGATCAGATCAGACCAGACTGGACCGGACCAGACTGGACCAGACCAGACCAGACTGGATCAGACCAGACCAGACTGGATCAGACCGGACCAGACTGGACCAGACCGGACCAGACTGGACCGGACTGGACCAGACTGGACCCTTTGGTGGGCTGGATTTGGCCCCCGGGCCGCATGTTTGACACCTGTGCTGTAAACAGTCTAATCTGATCTGTTCTATCAGATAACAGTAATCTGATTATAACACACCTGCATTACTCCCATGTCTTCATGCATATAAACACATTAATCTGATTATTATGAAGGTCGATTTGTTTCTTTATTGCTTCAACCAAAAAAGAATATTTTCAATTAATTTTTTTTTTTTTTCAATCAAAAAAACCTTTGCAATCAAAGAAAAAAAGTGTTTGAAGGCAAAAATACGTATTTGGGAACCAGAACACACTTTTTTCTTTCACTTTAAAGGTTTTTTCTTATTGAAGTGAATTATTTTTTGATTGAAAAGAATGTTTTTGAAGTCATCTTTTTTGTATTGGGGTCGTATTAGGGGTAGGAGGTTTGTGTCTTTATTCAATCCCAAAAAATATTACTTAAAAAATACTTTCAACCCAAAAAAAATTATTTTTTTTTTAAGTGTAAAATGCATAAACATTTGAGACCCAAAAATTGCATTTGAACACGATTTTCTTTTAAATAAAAAATGATTTAAAGTGTTTTTTTGTTGTTGTTTTGTTTTTTACAACATCCAGTCCCAGAAAATAAGAAAAACAGGTGTTTTTGGTCCGTTGGTCCATTTCTGTCGGTTGTAACTGTATTTTTTGTTATTACAGAAAACAAAAATCAGTCTGTGTTTTAAATGTGGTTTATCTGTTTTGACACAAAAAGAAAAACGCCTTGAAATTCAATTTTAATTCTTCTATTTTAAAACGAAAATCAATCAAAGTTTTTCTTTTGTTTCTGAAAATCCATTTACCAACAGATTCATGGACCGTTCAAATGAAAGTCTGTTCTGAAAATGTAAGAGGTACGAAGTGCACAGATTTGTCCAAATGTAGGAGTTGAAGGAAATGGACTGAGATCTGATGAAGCTCAGTTCAGGTTTTCCTGTGAGTTCAGGCCTCGGCCACCAGAGGGCGCTGTTGGAAAAACAGAAGCACAGGTGAGAAGAAGTCTGCAATGACATGACAGAGCTGACAGAACTGATCTGATCTGAGAGCTGTGTTCACTGAGGAAACACAGACAACAAACTGGAGCACATACACATACACACTAACACACACACTAACACACACACTAACACACACACTGATGCACACACACTAACACACACACACTAACACACACACTAACACACACACACTGATGCACACACACTAACACACACACACTGACGCACACACACTAACACACACACTAACACACACACACTGATGCACACACACTAACACACACACACACTTCCTCTCTACAGACTGAACCTCTTCATCCTCAGTGAAAAACCCAAACTGAACCTGAAACATGTTTTTATCTGTTGAACCTGCAGAGGTTTGAGTATTATTATTATTATTATTATTATTATTATTATTATTATTATCATTATTATTATTATTATTATTATTATCATCATCATCATTATTATTATCATTATTATTATTATTATTATTATCATCATCATTATTATTATTATTATTATTATTATTATCATCATTATTATCATTATCATTATTATTATTATTATTATTATTATCATTATTATTATTATTATTAACATAAAAATGTGCATGATTTTGATTTTTCATGCCTTAATTTCACAGACACGTGTCTTTAATTGTTTTATTGATCATTCAGTGAAACTTCTTGTTTCAGAATTAAACTCGTGTGTTTACGAAGGCAGAAAAAACAGGAAACAAAGCAGCGCTCAGCTTCATGTGACAGTTTGTGTTTGTGTCGTTTTCATCAGACATGAAGGAACTCCACTGGATGAAGACGTTCTGCTCAGGTCAGACTCAGACTGCTCTGGGGTTCGTTTGTACTTATGTTTTCATTGTGCTCCTTCAACTTCAGCTGGACTCCATCTGCATCTCATTTATAACCCTGCAGTGTCCCAGTGAGCCTTTTATACACACTTTAACCCTGCAGTGTCCCAGTGAGCCTTTTATACACACTTTAACCCTGCAGTGTCCCAGTGAGCCTTTTTACACACTTTAACCCTGCAGTGTCCCAGTGAGCCTTTATACACACTTTAACCCTGCAGTGTCCCAGTGAGCCTTTTATACACACTTTAACCCTGCAGTGTCCCAGTGAGCCTTTTATACACACTTTAACCCTGCAGTGTCCCAGTGAGCCTTTTATACACACTTTAACCCTGCAGTGTCCCAGTGAGCCTTTTATACACACTTTAAGCCCGCAGTGTCCCAGTGAGCCTTTTATACACACTTTAAGCCCGCAGTGTCCCAGTGAGCCTTTTATACACACTTTAAGCCCGCAGTGTCCCAGTGAGCCTTTTATACACACTTTAAGCCCGCAGTGTCCCAGTGAGCCTGTTATACACACTTTAACCCTGCAGTGTCCCAGTGAGCCTTTTATACACACTTAACCCCGCAGTGTCCCAGTGAGCCTTTATACACACTTTAACCCTGCAGTGTCCCAGTGAGCCTTTATACACACTTTAACCCTGCAGTGTCCCAGTGAGCCTTTTATACACACTTTAAGCCCGCAGTGTCCCGGTGAGCCTTTTATACACACTTTAACCCTGCAGTGTCCCGGTGAGCCTTTTATACACACTTTAACCCCGCAGTGTCCCATTGAGCCTTTTATACACACTTTAACCCTGCAGTGTCCCGGTGAGCCTTTTATACACACTTTAACCCCGCAGTGTCCCGGTGAGCCTTTTATACACAGTTTACACTCATATTCACATGTTTTTGTTCCAGCTGCTCCATTTAAATAGAAGAAAAGGAGCAGGAAATAAATCCATTATATATATATATATATATATATATATATATATATATATATATATATATAAAACCTTCTGTCTGGGCAAGCATATTATGCACACCATGAAGTCCTAACTAACAGGAAGTTTGTATTTGTGAGATAAATATAATAAACAGTTAAATTCCGACACTCACAGCCTTCTACTAATGAGTATAAAATACACATTTAACATTTGACCTCGAACTAAAACTAATACAAACATGAACTCATTGTTGTGACTATGAAAAGAGTTCTAGAAATAAATGTACTGACTGACAGAAGGAAAAACTACAGACATGAAGGAAACAATTTATATGAAGAATACTGGAAACATTACATTAAACTCCTCCTCCTCTTCTTCCTCCTCTTCCTTCTCTCTCCTCCTCCTCCTCTTCTCCCTCCTCCTCCTCCTCTTCCTTCTCCTCCTCTTCCTCCTCTTCCTCTCCCTCTTCTCCCTCCTCCTCTTCCTCCTCCTCCTCCTCCTCCTCCTCTTCCTTCTCCTCCTCTTCCTCCTCCTCTCCCTCTTCTCCCTCCCTCCTCCTCCTCCTCTTCCTTCTCCTCCTCTTCCTCCTCCTCTCCCTCTTCTCCCTCCTCCTCTTCCTCCTCCTCCTCCTCCTCTTCCTTCTCCTCCTCTTCCTCCTCCTCTCCCTCTTCTCCCTCCCTCCTCCTCTTCTTCCTCTCCCTCCTCCTCCTCCTCTTCCTCCTCCTCTCCCTCTTCTCTCTCCTCCTCCTCCTCTTCTTCCTCTCCCTCCTCCTCCTCCTCCTCCTCTTCCTTCTCCTCCTCTTCCTCCTCCTCTCCCTCTTCTCTCTCCTCCTCCTCCTCTTCTTCCTCTCCCTCCTCCTCCTCTCCTCCTCCTCTCCTCTTCCCTCTCCTCCTCCTCCTCTTCTTCTCTCCCTCCTCCTCCTCCTGCTCCTCCTCCTCTCCTCCTCTCCCTCCTCCTCTCCTCTTCTCTCCTCCTCCTCCTCTTCCTCCTCCCTCCCTCTTCTCCTCCTCCTCTTCCTCCTCCTCTCCCTCTTCTCTCTCCTCCTCCTCCTCTTCTTCCTCTCCCTCCTCCTCCTCCTGCTCCTCCTCCTCTTCCTCCTCTCCCTCCTCCTCTCCCTCTTCTGCCTCCTCCTCCTCTTCCTCCTCTCCCTCTTCTCCCCTCCTCCTCCTCCTCTTCCTTCTCCTCCTCTTCCTCCTCCTCTCCCTCTTCTCCCTCCTCCTCCTCTTCCTCCTCTCCCTCTTCTCCCTCCTCCTCCTCCTCCTCCTCTCTCTCCCTCCTCCTCCTCTTCCTCCTCCTCTTCCTCTCCCTCTCCCTCCTCCTTCTCCTCCTCTCCCTCTTCTCCCTCCTTCTCCTCCTCTTCCTCCTCCTCTCTCCCTCTTCTCCCTCCTCCTCTTCCTCCTCCTCCTCCTCCTCTTCCTTCTCCTCCTCCTCCTCCTCCTCTCCCTCTTCTCCCTCCTCCTCCTCCTCCTCCTCTTCCTTCTCCTCCTCTTCCTCCTCCTCTCCCTCTTCTCCCTCCTCCTCCTCTTCTTCCTCTCCCTCCTCCTCCTCCTCCTGCTCCTCCTCCTCTCCCTCTTCTCCCTCCTCCTCCTCCTCTTCCTCCTCTCCCTCTTCTTCCCCTCCTCCTCCTCCTCCTCCTCCTCTTCTTCCTCCTCCTCCCTCCTCCCCTCCCCCTCCTCCTCCCCCTCCTCCTCTTCCTCCTCCTCTCCCTCCTCCTCTCCCTCCTCCCTCCTCCTCTTCTTCCTCCTCCTCCTGCTCCTCCTCCTCTTCTTCCTCCTCCTCCTGCTCCTCTCCCTCTTCCCCCTCCTCCCCTCCTCCTCCTCTTCCTCCTCCTCTCCCTCCTCCTCTTCTTCCTCCTCCTCCTCCTCTCCTCCCCCTCCTCCCCCTCCTCTTCCTCCTCCTCCTGCTCCTCCCCCTCTTCCTCCTCCTCTTCCTCCTCCTCTCCCTCCTCCTCCTCTTCTTCTTCCTCCTGCTCCTCCTCTCCCTCCTCCTCCTCTTCTTCCTCCTCCTCTCCCTCCTCCTCCCTCCTCTTCTTCTTCCTCCTGCTCCTCCTCCTCTCCCTCCTCCTCCTCTTCTTCTTCCTCCTCCTCTTCCTCCTCCTCTCCCTCCTCCTCCTCTTCTTCCTCCTCCTCTCCCTCCTCCTCCTCCTCTTCTTCTTCCTCCTGCTCCTGCTCCTCCTCCTCCTCTCCCTCCTCCTCCTCTCTTCTTCCTCCTCCTCCTCCTCCTCCTCTTTTTCCTCCTCCTCCTCCTGCTCCTCTCCCTCCTCCTCCTCTCTTCCTCCTCCTCTCCCTCCCTCCTCCTCCTCCTCCTCCTCCTCCTCTTTTTCCTCCTCCTCCTCCTCCTGCTCCTCTCCCTCCTCCTCCTCCTCTCCCTCCTCCTGCTCTTCTTCCTCCTCCTCTCCCTTCTCCTCCTCCTCCTCCTCCTCCTCCTCCTCTTCTTCTTCTTCCTCCTGCTCCTCCTGCTCCTCCTCCTGCTCCTCCTCCTCTTCTTCTTCCTCCTGCTCCTCCTGCTCCTGCTCCCTCCTCCTCCTCCTCCTCCTCCTCCTCCTCTTCTTCCTCCTCCTGCTCCTCCTCCTCCTCCTGCTCCTCTCCCTCCTCCTCCTCCTCCTCTTCTTCCTCCTCCTCCTCCTCCTCCTGCTCCTCCTCCTCTCCCTCCTCCTCCTCCTCCTCTTCCTCTCCCTCCTCTCCCTCCTCCTCCTGCTCCTGCTCCTCCTCCTCCTCCTCCTCCTCCTCTTCTTCCTCCTCCTCTCCCTCCTCCTGCTCCTCCTGCTCCTGCTCCTCCTCCTCCTCCTCCCTCTATAGTCACACTCATTAAACCTCTTCAGTTCTAATGAGGCTGATCAGAACCGTCTCTTCAGCGGCTGAATCAGATGAAAACTTTTCATAAACACATTTGATCCGTTTGTTTCCTGTTGATGAGATAGTGACAACAGCCCCCCCCCCCCCCCCCCCGTGACCTCTGACCTTTGGGAGCAGCTGTGATCAGACAGACTGAACCCAGACTCCTGTGGTGTAAACAGTGACATGATGGTGCCCTCCAGTGGTGAAGGATGGTACTTCACACTGCTGTGACTGTAAAGACCCGGGTTCAGACCGACGACAGGGAAAGGAAGGAAAATATATGAAGAATGTGGAAACAAAGGGAAACTACATTATGAAGATACAACAGAGTGAATGACATGAACAATCCTAAAAAAAGTGAAATTTATTCAGAAAAATAACTGATTTTTAACCAATATTCTGCCTCAGTTTATTATTTCCACAGGTTCATTTTAGCTCACACTGGATCTACAAATACAAAAACTATTTAATAACAGACGGAATATTATTAAAAAATATATAATTTATATTTATATAAAAATGTATTTATAATTACACTTACTTCAATTAAGACATTTCATATTCATGTTTGTTCAGATTATTCACATTTTACTGTTAAAGGATAGTTTGTCATAATTTTCATCTAATTTTACTTTTGACAATTTGTTCTCAAATGGGTCAGATCAGTAAAATAATAACACAATTTTTGTCTAAAAAAAAAAGTAAAATAAATAAATAATAAAAAAAAATGAGCAAAAATGTGAGAAAAATGAACAAAAATTAGCAAAAAATCCAAAAGAATGAACAAAGTAAATGAACAAAATATAGATAAAAATGAAGAAAAATATCAGAAACATCAACAAAACAATATTTAAATTATTATTTCAATGATGACATTTCCTGTTGTTTATGTTTGTTCAAATTGTTCACATTTTACTGTTAAAGGATAGTTTGTAATAATTTCATCTAATTTTACTTTTAACAATTTGTTCTCAAATGGGTCAGATCAGTAAAATCACACAATTTTCTATAAATAATGTAAAATTAAAAAATGTGAGAAAGATGAACAAAAAATAGCAAAAAAAAAAAATTAATAAATCAAATAAAATGAACCAAGTAAATGATAAGAACAAAATACAAATAAAAATGAAGAAAAATGTCAGAAACATCAACACAACAATGTTAAAATTAGATTTATTTCAATGCAGACATTTTTTTGCACAAAAAAATGAAAAAAAAAGTATATTTGTCATTATTTATGGGTTATTTCTTCATTATTTAACTGGTTCTGATCCACTGTAGATCATATTGGTCTGAATGTGGAACCTGAACTAAAACTACTGTTAATATCTTCAGTGTAATTTTTCCTTTTCATAAATTCATCCCATTGGACGTTTGTGGCCGAATGTTGGCGCTCCTGCTGTTTGTATGTTTACGCCAAGTGGTTGTCCATGGGGTTTTCCTTTAATTTGTCACCTGTCAGTACCTTATGATGGACGTTCTCAGTAAAGAAGAAGAAAGAAGATGAAAAAGAAGAAAAAAGAAAAGGAGAATAAAAAGGAGGAGTTGTTGTCTTGGTCACAGAAGTCTCTTCCTCCTCCTCTTCCTCCTCCTTCGCCTTCCTCCCCCTCCTCCTCCCCTTCCTCCTCCTCTTCCCCCTCTTCCTCTTCCTCCTCCTTCTCCTCCTCCTCCTCTTCCTCCTCTTCCTCCTCCTCTTCGTCCTTCTCCTCCTCCCCCTCCCCCTCCTCCTCCTCCTCCTCCTCCTCCTCCTCCCCCTCCTCCTCTTCCTCCTCCTCCTCTTTCCCCCTCTTCCTCCTCCTCCTCGTCCTCCTCCTTCTCCTCCTCCTCTTCCTCCCCTTCTCCTCCTCCCCCTCCTCCTCTTCCTCCTCCTCTTCCTCCTTCTCCTCCTCCCCCTCCTCCTCCTCTTCCTTCTCCTCCTCCCCCTCCTCCTCTTCCTCCTCCTTCTCCTCCTCCCCCTCCTCCTCCTCTTCCCCCCTTCCTCTTCCTCCTCCTCCTCTTCCTCTCCTCCTCTTCCTCTCTTCTCCTCCTCTTCCTCCTCCCCCTCCTTCTGCCTCCTTTCCTCCGCCCCTCCTCTCTTCCCCCCTTCCTCCTCCTCTTCCTCTCCTCCTCCCCCTCCTCCTCCTCCCCTCCTCCTCCTCTTCCTCTCTCCTCCTCCTCCTCCTCCTCCCCTCCTCCTCTCCTCTCCTCCTCCTCTTCTACCTCCTCCTCCTCGTCTACCTCCTCCTCTTCCTCCTCCTCCTCCTCCTCCTCCACCTCCTCCTCCCCCTCCTCCTCCTCTTAAACCCAGTCTTTGTGTACCAGTGTCAGTTTGCACCTCCTCCAGCAGGTGTCACTAAACAGCTGTTTAAACTGACAGTGGAGGAGCAGCTGAATGTGTTTTGCACCTTTAACACTAGAACAGGTTTATTTATGTAGTTTTCGCAGGAAAAGTCTCAGAAAATGTCTTTTTTTCGCCTTCATTTTCGCACCTCTGTTCCAGGAAGAACTGAACTTTCACTATCTGTTCATAATTATAATTATTACATAGAATAAATGATTAAAACAGTTTGTTAGTGTAAAAAAAACAAACTGACTTTAATTTTAATCATATTTATGATGAAAACCATCTGTAAACGTCTGTAACTAAACTCTGTGAGTTTCTCTAAATTCTCTTTCTTCTCTTTTCCATGTGTTGGTCCACTGTAGTGGTTCTAGATCAGTGTGAGTCCATGTTCTTCTGGTTCTGTTTGGTTCTTTTTCCTCATTTGGATCCAGTTGATAGTCTGGGTTCACTTTGGGTCTAGTTGTAGACAGAGCCGCTCATTTCACTGACAGAAACATCCATCAGCTGATTCACATACACACACTGGATCTGTCTATGTCCTGGACAGATCTGACTATAGGTTTACACACATATACCAGACCCAGAACCTGGACTGAACACGTGTCCTTGAACGCATCACAGACAAGGTCACACACTGGTGTTTTAAACAAAGATGCTCTGACCACTTTTTCTTTTCTTTTTTTTTTTGCTCGTCTGTCTGAATGTTTGATAAAGTCAGTGTGAGTTCAGCCAAAGGTCGTGACCCTCATGTTTATGGATCAGACTGAGTTTAAGAACAGGATCAGATTCATCCTGAGACTGAACCAAAGAAAGAAAGAGGTTTGAGGTGAACTGAAAACACACACACACACACACACATATATATATATATATATACATTTACACTCATAAAAACACACATATACACTATATTTCCAAAAGTATTCCCTCCTCCATCCCAATCCTCAGACTCAGCTGTTCCAGTCCCTTCCATGTCCACAGGTGGATTAAATCCAGCCCTAGGCATGCAGACTGCTTTTACAAACATTTGGGACAGAATGGGTCTCTCTCAGGAGCTCAGTGAATTCCAGCGTGGAACTGTGATAGGATGCCACCTGTGACACAAATCCAGTGGTGAAATTTCCTGGCTCCTAAATATTCCACAGTCAGCTGTCAGCTGGATTATAAGAAAGTGGAAGTGTTTGGGAACGACGGCAACTCAGCCACGCAGTGGTAGGCCACGGAAACTGACGGAGCGGGGTCAGTGGATGCTGAGGCGCAGAGTGTGAAGAGGTGGACGACTGTCTGCAGAGTCAATGGTACAGACCTCCAAACTTCATGTGTCCTTCAGATTAGCTCCAGAACAGTGCGCACACAGCTTCATGGAATGGGTTTCCGTGGCCGAGCAGCTGCATCCAAGCCATACATCAGCAAGTGCAATGCACAGCGGTGGATGCAGTGGTGTAAAGCACGCCGCCACTGGACTGTAGAGCAGGGGAGGAGCCTTCTCTGGACTGACCAATCGCACTTCTCCATCTGGTGATCTGACGGACGGGTCTGGGTTTGGCGGTCTCCAGGAGAACGATACTTGTGGGAGCGCATTGTGCCGAGTGTAAAGTTTGGTGGAGGGGGGGTTATGGTGTGGGGTTGTTTTTCAGGAGCTGGGCTGGGCCCCTTAGTTCCAGTGAAAGGAACTGGGAATGCTTCAGCAGAACAAGACATTTGGGACAATTCCACACTCCCAACTTTGTGGGAACAGTTTGGAGCCGGCCCCTTCCTCTTCCAACATGACTGTGCACCAGTGCACAAAGCAAGGTCCATTTGGACATGGAGGACAGAGTCTGGTGTGGATGAACTGGACTGGCCTGCACACAGTCCTGACCTCAACCCCATAGAACACCTTTGGATGAATTAGAGCGCAGACTGAGAGCCAGGCCTTCTGTCCAACATCAGTGTGGGAACTCACAAATGAGCTTCTGGAAGAACTTTCCTAAAGCCATCACCATCCTGAACTCTAACATGCAATAACGACATACCTGTGTGAAATATACGCTTTACTGTGCAATAACTTTTCATAATTCTCACATCCATGATCATTTACCTTGTATTTTCATATTTCATATTTCTTCCACATGTGCAATAACTCATACTCTCATATTCCAACATATTTGTATATTTATACACACCACTGCTGCTACTGTTTTTTTCTTAAAAACTTTTCAAATTATTTATTCTTTGTCAACGTGCAATAACTCCTCACTCCTCATATTCACACCCTTATATTCTTTACATTTCTTAATACCTATACCTCAGACGCCTTACTGTACATTTGTATATAGAGCATTTTGCACTTTTATCTTATTGTATTTTTTTAATTGCACTATTTGAACTTTGTCTCTTTTAATATTGTGCACTGATATGAAGAAGCTCCCCCAATTTCGTTGTATAATGACAATAAAGAGCATTCTATTCTATGCTATTCTAAGAAAAGAAAAAAAAGAATGGTCCAAAATTCCCATGAACACACTCCTAAACCTTGTGGACAGCCTTCCCAGAAGAGTTGAAGCTGTTAGAGCTGCAAAGGGTGGAGCCACGTCAGACTGAACCCATAGACTAGGAATGGGATGGACCTGACATTCATATGGGAGTCAAAGCAGGAGAGGGAATACTGTTGGATATATAGTGTATATACACACACAAACACACATACATACACACAAACACACACACAAATACATCCATACACACATATATGCTCACAAACACACATTTTCATACACACACACACACACACAGGGTGGGGAAGCCAAATGTACACTGAACATTTAGTTGTTTTTTCTCAGCAGACACTACGTCAGTTGTTTTGAACCCAAACATATACTGATGTCATAATCATACCTAACACTATTATCCATACCTTTTCACAAACTTTTGCCCATATGAGTAATCAGGAAAGCAAACGTCAAAGAGTGTGTGATTTGCTGAATGCACTCGTCACACCAAAGGAGATTTCAAAAATAGTTGGAGTGTCCATAAAGACTGTTTAGAATGGAAAGAAGAGAATGACTATGAGCAAAACTATTACCAGAAAGTCTGGAAGATACTATTAAAGAAGAATGGGAGAAGTTGTCACCCCAATATTTGAGGAACACTTGCACAAGTTTCAGGAAGCGTGTGAAGGCAGTTATTGAGAAAGAAGGAGGACACAGAGAATAAAAACATTTTCTATTATGGACATTTTCTTGTGGCAAATAAATTCTCATGACTTTCAATAAACTAATTGGTCATACACTGTCTTTCAATCCCTGCCTCAAAATAGTGTACATTTTGCTTCCCCACCCTGTATGTATATGTGTATGTATATATATATATATATATATATATATATACACACATATGTACACACACATATATACTCAAGTATACACACATATACACCCAGACACATATGTGTCTGTATATATATATATATATACACACACACACACACACACACACATACACACACGTACATACACCCCCACATATAGACTATAAACCAAACACAGGTTTTTAACACAGTTTCAGTTTGTAACTCAGACGTGTACTGAACTAAACACAGAGTTGGAAGCAGTTGAATAAATGTTCCTTTCAGGTTCTTCAGAGGGTGTGGAGTGTTTTTTTTTGGGTTTTTTTTTTCAAACCGAGCTCAGAGAACCTGGTCCTAAAAGCCTGTACAGTTGTTCCGTCACTGCTGAGTCACTGTTGGGATCAATACCCATCAGCCTGGGTCGGTGTTTCAGCTCTGAAGCCTGGTGGTCTGCTGCGTCTCCGTCCAACACCGCCTTTTCTTTGTCCTCGGCGTCGTCTTCCTGGACCTGCTCTGTGTCTGCAGGGTCCTGTCCTGGTGTTTTCGTTTGTTTGGTGTAAATGTCTGTTTTATTGTGAACCTTCTGTATTTGTACGGTTCAATAAACTCTTAAAGTCGGGGCTGGTTCATTAAAGCTGCTCCTCCGTCACCGCTGAGCTCAACTGGAACTACAAATAATGACTTTTATTTTCCCTGTTCAGGTGGATTCACTTGATTAATAGTGGGACGGAGGCCAACGGTGGCAAACACCCCCGATACCAGGCAAAAAAAAAAAAAAGGGGGGGGGGGGGGGGGGGGCTCGGAGACCCCCCCATCTGCAGCTGATCTGATGTTTAACCCTTAAAGACCCCAACGTCCAAAACCATCTACTGATCTAAACTGTTTAAATCCAATCAACACATGTCAATAATTGGTGTCAAATACAGTTCTTCATCTGTTCATGGTCATCAGATATGACCATATTTGGACGTTCAGAGGCTCCGTAGTTACCGTGGAAACACCGTTATCTTCTCCAACATTGATTCCCCAGTAAAACCCATGGAGTTGGATCAGTGACAGTGGATGGACACACTGGGGTTACACATAATAAATAATGAATAAAATGAACAAAAAATATGTACAAATCTTAAATAACATGAAAAAATGAGCAAAATATTCACCAAAATAAAGTAAAAAAAAAAGAATAAAGTAAGCAACAAAAAGCAACAAAACGACTGAAAGTAGCCGAAGTGATCCATAAAAATAAACAAAAATGAAAAATAAATCAACAAAATTGGAGAAAAAAAAGAATAAAATAGAAAACAAATTGATTAAAAACGGTCAAAGTTATGAATAAAAAAAGAACATTTCATGAAGCAAAAGTGAAAGAAACAAACTGTCATCGTCCGACTCCTGGCCTCTAGTCCTGTTAGACCTGGATACACTGGGCCCCCCCGCTGCTCTGTGGACCCCCCCCACTGCTTTATGCCCCCCCCACTGCTCTGTGGACCCCCCCCACTGCTTTATGCCCCCCCCGCTGCTCTGTGGACCCCCCCCCCACTGCTTTATGCCCCCCCCACTGCTCTGTGGACCCCCCCCACTGCTCTATGGACCCCCCCCCCGCTGCTCTATGGACCCCCCCTACTGTTCTATATGCCCCCTCCCCCCAGCTCTATGGCCCACTCCCCACAAATGCTTGGCCCCATGAATACCCCCCCCCCCAGGGTCTTTCCAGGCTCCACTCCTCTGGTTTGTCTTTTCTCTGTTGTTTTTTCAGGTGTTTGCGTTCCCTCTCTCAGGTGTCGTGCCTCCAGGACTCGTCTGTTTTCTCCTCAGTTTCTTCTGCGTCCTCCTGTTCTGTGGATGTGCGACTCCTTTGGTTCCGTTCACTTCCACTCGTCGTCGTCTGCTCTGATTATTCAAGTCATTCAAAGGTTTAACGGCGCCGCTCCCTCACACCCCGCTCGCTCGTTCGTCTTCACCGTTAACGTCTGTAAAAAAAACTTTGTCGGCGTCGTACTACTGTCACTCTGCCCGTTTTCCAGCGCACCACTTCTGGCCTCCGCTGCTTTTTATCTGCACAAAATTGTGACACTGACGGCTCTTGATTACTATTTTAAAGACTATTTTAAGCCTTGAGTGGTTCGGTTTTCAACTTTTGTTGCTAAGCGATGTTGGCCAAAACTCTGCTTATTGGCTGGAGCTGCCACGTTTGCCTGGCAACATTTACCTGATTGTGTATTCTGGAGACACTGGCAACAGCTTCCAGTGGCAGAAACTCTGGTGTAAAAGACGAGTGTGCCGCGGCGTTTGGAAGCTGCTTCACATTCACATTCACATTTCTTAATTGTCATTCAATAAGAACATTCCAGATGCAGTTACAGAATGAAATAGTAAAATGCACAGCACGAAATAAAAACACAGAAAAAACACCAACGAAAACAACCCATATGTATGATGATACTAAAAACTGCACTAAAATAAGTCAGTAAAATGTCCAGATTAGAAAATACATGCTGCATGATGGAGGGCTCACTGTTGCACCTATGAGTACACGGTCTGTATTTCACTTCTCCTCCTCAACTTTTCGATGGTTCTGTGTCGTTTCCATCAGTTTTTGTGCAGAGGTTCGAGAACAGGCCGTTCTGCTGACCCTTCTGTGCACCAATTATGGAAAACTGAGGCAAGATTTGGTTTTACTAAGTGTTTTCATCTGTATTTAGCCCTGAAAACACCAAACCAAACCAAAGAACAAAGTGGAATTTTTTATGAACCTATTTTTGATGGAGTTAAGGTTCAAGGTTCACGGTTCACGGTGACTGTGTTTCTACCTGTGGGTACATCAGTTCTGCAGACGCACTGACTGCATTTGGCATTCCAGCAAAACTGAACCTACTGGTGGACCAAAAGTGCTCAGTGTTCCACCGTTCATCAGTTTAGCAGCATGGATACGGAAAAGAAGAAAAGGAGGAAAGCACTGGGAGAGCGCAGACCTCCACCAAGACAGATCTGCCCCCCCCCCCCCCCCCCTGAGCACCACCAAAATGTAATCATTTCTTCCTTGTGCCAGTATCAACATTTACTGAAAATTTCATGAAAATCCATCCAGAACTTTTTGAGTTATCCTGCTAACAAAACAAACAAACAAACAAACAAAGCAAACAAACAAACAAACAAACAAACAAACAAACAAACCCTGGCTGAAACAGAACCTCCGTGGCGGAGGTAACCACATACAAACATATGTAAATGAAAAATGTGTCATAAACGGGATTTTCAGTGTAAACATCCACAGAGTCCACATTCCACAGTGGATGTGGACAATTTAGTTCCACATACAAGAGATTGTTCTAAGCTACAGGTGGATCCAACTGGAGGAGAATCAGAGTCGTTTGGAATTTTGGATGAATTTCTGAAAATGTCTCAGTGATGACAGATGGAAAACTGTAGATGTTGTGACCTTGAACTTTGTCCTACTGGGACCAAAATGGACTGGGCTGGTCCCAGGGCCTAGGCCTATCTGTGGGGAAGATCTGGGAAAGATGGGTGGAAGAGTTTTACACTGAAGATGAACAAACAAACAAACAAACAAACACACAAAACAAAGTGAACACAATAGCTCCTGGAGGAGGTAAATAAATAAATAAGATCAAATAAATCAAAACAAGATGCAATAAAACACAATAAAAACCCAGAGAAGATAAAACAGTCTGGGATAAAAACCAGGATCAGAACATACAAGTTTAAAAATCTGAAGTCACAATAATAATAAACAGCAAAGAAAGAGGATAAACAAATAAACTAAATAAATGCGGTGCAGTGTCAGTCGTTCTTCTTGAGCTCAGTGACTGGTTTTCTAAACGCTGTGTCCTGAACCTGGGACTGAAAACCTCCGTCCAGAGGAAAGGAGCTGAACCTCACCAGATGAAGGATGGGGGTCATCATTCAGACCTGATGGAACCTCCTCTGTTTAGAGGACAGGGAGGCGGGACCAGACTGGGACTGACCAATCAGGAGACTGGACCGTTGAATTCAGGGAGTTTTTCTGTAACTGAAGTCTGAGCGAACCACGGCAAAAAGAGAAACAGACGAGTTTAAAAAATACACACTCACAAAAGAAATTCAACAAACCAACAGCAGAAAATAGTCGCTTTTCCACTGACCCTCAAATTGTGCGAATTTAACTTATGGATAAAAAATTTGCCAAAAATGGAAAAACGACATTAGTTTCTTTCCATCGGACGTCTGTGCAAAATTTTACCAATATTTAGTAAATGCAAAGAAAAAAAAGACAGAAGTGCAAAATGTGTCTTTTTCCATTAAATCAAAATGCGATGATTTGTTTATTTATCATCAGATGACACGAGCAGACATCCCATAAACATGGTGATGAACCTAAGTCTGGTGTTTATTTACAGACACGTTCATTTTTCTTCTATCTTCCCGTTCTATCTCTGACTAAGTTCTAAGCTGATGTGCTTTCCTGCTGTGTCCACACATCTTCTGTTCAACTCTTCTTCTTCTCTTGTTGTAATGTTCGTCAACATCTGTTTTTCTTTTCAGTCATGTGACTGTAGTTGTGGAAAAAGCTCTTTCCGTTACAGTTTTGCATGATATACTATTTGCGCTACACCCGAAAAACCACCTCTTGCAAGAACAAAAACTTTTAATCAAAAAACAAGAGTTTGGGTGAAATATGTCGTTCTTCTATTCGGTAAATTTTCATGCGTACGTTATATTCACGCAATTTGAAGGTCAATGGAAAAGAGGCTAATAATGTACGGAGTCGCATTTAGTCGATAAGGGATTAACTGGACATTTCTTCCAATATTAAATAAATCTGTGTAATTTTGACCAGTTCTTAGATGTTCTTCTATATTTGTTCTACCTTCTTTTGTTTCCTGATATTGAAGGATTTACAACATTTTTCTGGGATGTTCAGCGTTTCTGACTTCCTGTCGGCCATCTTGGTTATGAGTAAAAACCCTGCATTTCCATGTCTGTCCACTGGGTGTCAGTGTCTGTGACGATGCACCAGCGTCCACTGTGTTGGAACGAGGGATGGAACGATTATCGGAATAACGATAAACAGCGGTAAAATCGCAGACGGTCAGTATTACCGTTTAAATTCTACTTCTCATGATAACTGTGTTTGATTACCGCACTTTTAGGGTTAAAAACCCAATGCATTTATGTCAAATATTTAAGTATAGTTTTAATTTATTCCAGTTTTAACTGTGTATTCCTAATATTTGGAACCAATATTCACTTTTAAAGTCTGTGAAAAGGTTCGTTAAACATCTGTGTGTTATTTATCCAATAAATTATATACATTTTTCAAATCGGATTTTATAATTTTTTGTGTGTTTTTGGTCCTTTTATGTTTTTATTGTAGGTTAAAGTGGAAAAAATAACAGACAGATGATATAGATGAAGTTGTGCTGAAAAAAAAAGATACCAAACATGGGTGTAGTAAACATTTATTTATATGCTGTAAAAAAAAAAAAGTAATTTAACATAATTTTCACTGTTTATTTGACAGATTTTTCCTGTATTTTTAAGATACAGGAAAATATCAATGAAATGACAAAAACAGACTGATTTTACATGTCAAATGGAAAAGAACACGAAAAAACTGTAAAAGAAAATGACCATAAAATGTTAATTTTACAGTTCAAATACATTTGCAAAC
This sequence comes from Sphaeramia orbicularis, assembly GCF_902148855.1. Taxonomy (NCBI): domain Eukaryota; kingdom Metazoa; phylum Chordata; class Actinopteri; order Kurtiformes; family Apogonidae; genus Sphaeramia; species Sphaeramia orbicularis. The sequence goes on along the minus strand of NC_043967.1, from coordinate 55,759,053 downwards.
GTATCATAGTTTCACAAATATTTCATTTCTGTTTATGAGATTAAACTGTTAATTTAAAGTTTAAGACTGTAACAAAAATTATAAAACAAGATAAAATTCCTGACAGTTAACGGTAACAGAAGTATTAGTTCTGTCAGTTGAACCAGACTTGTTTAATTGACAAATATCTTGTGTAATTACAGGAGGTTTCACAACAAAAATGTTGAATAAATGTATTTTTGTGAATGTATAACATGTATAAGCACTGATAAACTGTCCAAATACAGTTTTTATCAGTGGATTGGACAACTGAGTCGCACTGAAAATTATTTATATATATATTTATAGGGAATTGGGTTGTTTTAATACATGTAAATATTCTTTATTAAACATTTAAAAGTTAAAAAAAAAAAGCAAAATCTCATGTAAAGTTAAGGCAAAAAATGTATTTTAATTACGGAAAATTACCATATTTTTATGAGATGGTTATTTTCTGTTATTTAACAGTATTTTTTCAGCACCCCAGCAGCTGGAATAATACTGTTTTTTTACGATTTTTAAAAAAATGTATTTATGTATTTTTTTTTACAGTGTATAGTATATAAAAGCAAAATCACAAGTGCTGAAAAACAGACAAAATAGACTCAGACCACTGAGGGTTAATATTAGAATGTTTCTGCAACAGAAAGGACACTGCCAATTATTTTATTTGTTTTTATTGTTTTTTTATTTTTATTTTATTTTTTTTAAAATACAACTTGGTTAAATTATTTCAGTGTGTGTATTTGTACTTTTTGAACATTTTGAGCACAGTTTCAACAATACCGTGATAATAATGATAACTGTGATAATTTTGGTCACAATAACTGTGATATGAAATGTTCATATGGTTCCGTCCTTAACCCTTTCATGCACACTGGTCACTCCAGTGGTCACTCCAGTGGTCACTCCAGTGGTCACTCCAGTGGTCACTCCAGTGGACAGCTATTCTCCAGCTGTTCTCTTGTTTATTCATGGATTTTGTTGTTCTTTTCGTTGTTGTTGTTGTTTTTTACACATATCTTTATTAAAGTTTTCAGACACTACATATCTTTTCCGACATGAATTGGTAACATTATGTAGATCTGTCCTGAGCATAAACCCTCAGAATCACAAGCCCTCCCCATAGTTTTCAGTTTATCAGTAAATACATGTTTCTGTGTCAGAAATTAAACGTGCTGTTCAGCTGAGTGGACATTTTTACAACTTCATGAAAAATAGGTTCATAAGAATTTTTTATTTTTCATTATTATTTTTCAATGTATTTTAAAAATTTTTTTAATTATTATTGTTTTTTTTTTAATTATTATTATTTATTTTTCAGAAGAAAATTTTAATCGCATTGTTTTTTTCATGCCTAAAGAGGAATAAAAACACTCAGGAAAAAATTTGGATTAAGGTTCTCATAATTCGTGCGTGAAAGGGTTAATTGGAACTAAACCAACCAAACCATGAATATAGAAGAGAACATCAGGAGAACCGAGGAACCCTGGGAAAGAACGGGTTCATAAACAGTGGGACTCGATCAGCTGTTCTGGACGTAACCCGACACCGCAGACGGACACTCCATTCAAACGCTGGCGGACGCTCAACGGCAGCGTTTCAGAACGTCAGGATGTGAAGCATTAAAGCCAGAACACGACGCCTCCTGGAACGACGCCGGAGGACCCCAGGCGCCCTCTAAGCCCCCGGGTCAAACTTTACCGCAGTGCCTTTGAGCAGCGCCTCGGAAGCCCGACACTGACCTCTGACCTCCGGAGAAAAACTGCAGAGCAAACTGTTCGACTTCATTAAACATTCATTTATTCACAGGAGAAGGTCTGCTGTTCCACCAACAACGTTTAGACGCAATTTATACGACGTTAACCTTCAGTAACAAAGTCAAGTCAGAAGGTTTTTCACACACTTTGTTTTTCAGCTTTTTCCAGCATTGTTTTTTTATTTTATTGAATTCTACATTTACATAAACATGTACTTTGACAAAAAGAACCACACAAACACAATACAAAAAAATAAATTACACAACAAACCTAACTATTAAATAAAAGACAACAAGGCAAAACCATACAATAAAAGAAAAGAAAGAACAAAACAACAAAAAACAATTTCCAGCATTTTTTTTTTTTTTTGTATTTCATCAACTTCAGCCATAAACAAAAACACCAAATTCACAATAACTGTCATATTTTTAACCCTTTAAAGTCCATGTTTGTAACAAACCATGTTTTTAATCCAAAACACAGTCTTTTTTCCAATATTCTACATATAAATTGTATTATTTATTTCTTTTCTTTTTTCATCCATATGTCATTGAACAACACCAACAGTGGTTCATATACATTACAATTTTTTATGTTAGGTCAAATGTTAAATGCTTTTTTTTTTTTTCAACTTGAGCCATTAACAAAAACACCAAATACTCAATAACTGTCATATTTTTTAACCCTTTAAAAGTCATGTTTGTAATGTTAACAAATCTTTTTTTTTTTTTTACAAAAACACAAAGATTTTTATAAATTAAAATTTAATTAGTTTTTTTTTTTTTTTTTTATTCTAGTATATGTCAATGATTAACAGTAACATTGCTTAATATACATTATTATTATTAATATGCTTTTTGTTTTGTTTTTTTAGAGGCCGTTCCTGTCCACCAGAAGTGTGGAATCAGGTAGAAATGTTACTTTTTTTCTCACAATTTGTAACGTTTTTTGTTTTTACATTTTTGTATTTCATCGCCTAGAGCCAAAAACAAAAACAGAAATACATAATTCTCAATAACTGTCATAATTTAACTCTTTAAATGCAACATTCGTAATGTAAACAAACCATATATTTTGATAATATTCAATGTTATACTTTTTTTTGGTTTGTTTTTCATGTCAGTGATTCCCACCAGCTGGTCCATATTATTGTTCCTTTTGGTTCTAGGTCAAATGTTAGACGTTAAATATGTCAGTGTGTATTTTGTACTCACTTGGTCGAAGGGTGTTAATGTAGGAATTTAACACTGTTTATTATGGGATGGTTTTTAAGAAGGCATATTAGGGAAACATCGGAAAAATAAAAACACTGTCACTATGAGAATAAAGTCATAGTATTTCAAGAATAAAGTTGTAGTTAAAAAAAACCTTACAGTTTAATGAAAATAAAGTTGTACTTTTCTGAGATTAAAGTCATAATATTTTGAAAATAAATTCACAATAGTGCAATAAAAAGTCATAATTTAGAAACTGTAAGCCTTAAGTCAGTTATTTGCTCTAAATCTGTTCAGTTCTTTTGACAAAACCAACTCAAATGTGTGCGAACTGTCTCCAAAGTCCTTCGACTAATGCTAACGTGTAGATGTTTGTCACTTTTTCTTCAGTTTTCTCTGTTTCTGATTTAATAACCTTTGAATTAACTCTGAGTTTTAGTGAAAATCTACATTAAATTTAAGAAATTAAATTTTGAAAACGCATGATTTACAGAAAAAATGCAAAGTACAGAGAACAATATTAAAATAAATGATGATGAGTCACTTAATTACGACGGCAAATTAGGGCCACATAAGAAAATAAAAACATTTGTCAAAATGAGAATAAAGTCGTTGCTTCAAAAAAACCTCATAATTTAATGAAAATAATGCCGTACTTTTATGACACTAAAGTCATAATATTTTGAAAATAAATTGGCAATAGTGCGATAAAAAGTCCTCATTTCTAAACCTTAATCCTTGTTGTTGACGGTTTCCAGTTCCAGCGAACGCAACAAGTGAAGCAGCAACTTTCACTTCTGTTGGAGCGGACGACTAACGCTAATGTGTTGATGGTGGGCGGGGCTAATAGGATCAGTATATGGGCGGGGCTAATAGGCTCAGTATTTGGCCTTTGTGCGTAAACCTCAGATGAAAGTGGAACCTCAGAATGTTCCAGTTCTACATTATGCGACGAGTGGATATGACTTTATTCTGTCAATTATATTTTTCCTGCCTGTTTTTAAATTATGATGTTATTTTTATAATATTATGGTTTTACTCATAAAATTATGACTCTTTGTATTCAGCTTTATTCTCGTTACATTATGGGTTTCATCTTGGTATTTCACGACTTTATTCTCGTGGTGACGTGTTTTTATTTTCGTACGTGGCCTGTATACGCCGGCGTAGATTTTAGTGGATGGGTCAGAATTTAAAAAAAAAAATTTGCAAAAATGAGCAACTTTAAAAATTCTGAGCTAAAATAAATAGTGAAAAATATTCTGACCTTTTCTAACATGAAGTGTGAAGTGTGCATAATGTGCTCACCTGGATACTGGAACAAAAACCCAAAAACCCACTTGGATGTGAACCGAAGCAGCTTTAAACAGAAGGAACCCGTCCAAACCTCCGATTGTTCCACTTTTATGGAACATTTAAAAGCCTGTTTTCCTGCATTTGTGATGAATTTTTGAGGAAATTATGTAAATTTCACACCTGAAACAGACAGTCAAAGGAAAATAGCATCTGGTTTTCTAATTGACGAGTGGTTTTAGTGTTTTTTTCACATGTTGCAGAGTCTAACAACAGAAGATGTGTTGTTTTTTATTCTCCATGATAATAAACCTGGTGTTTTTGGGTTTTCTGATGCAGGATGTGATTTTCATTCCCAGTCCTCATCAGTAAAATGATTAAACAATGAGATAAATAATCAGTCGGTGCAGCGACGGTAAACTGCTCTGACTATAGTTACTGGTGGTTTGTTTTGTCACAATTACAGCTGTTGTTTTTTTTTTGACTGTTAAACACTAATTTAATAACTGATTTTATGTGATTTATTGTACATTGAGCTGCAGGTTCATTGGATTTGTCTGAGGACATATAGATTATTGTGTCATATCGTGACTTGTCGTGACATGGTCTCATGTTGTGTTCTTCTTGTGTTGTAGTTTTATGTTGCATTGTCTCATATTATGGTCTTGTCATAGTCTTTTTCTGTCATGCCATGTGTTATTGTGTTGTGAAGTGTCATGACATGGTCTCATATCATGATCTTGTATCATGTCACAGTCTCTTTGTATTTTGTCGTCTCATATTGTGGTTTTGTCTTGTCATGTTAGGTCTCATGTCATGTGTTATTGCGTTGTGGTTTTCAGGTCTTTTTGTGTTGTTTCATGGTGTTTTGTGTGATGGTTTGTGTTGTCACGTGTCATGACATGGTCTCATGTCATGGTCTTTTTCTGATCTTCTTGTATCATATTGTGGTCTTGTCGTTATCTTTTTCCATCATATTGTGAGTTGCGGTGTTGTCATCTTTTTGTGTCATTTCGTGGTGTTTTGTGTCATGTTGTACCACGCTCTTGTGTTGTGGCATGTCATGACATGGTCTTGTATCATGTCGCAGTCTCTTTGTATTTTGTCATCTCTTATTGTGGTTTTGTCTTGTCATGTTCGGTTTCATGTCATGTGTTATTGTGTTGTGGTTTTCCTGCGTTGTGCTGTGACATGTCATGACATGGTCTTGTATCACAATCTGGTTCTGATCTTGTATCATGTCACAGTCTCTATTTTATCGTCTCATATTGTGGTTTTGTTGTCATGTTTTTCTGTCATGTCATGTGTTGTGGTCTTGAGGTCTTCTTGTGTTATTTCGTGGTGTTTTGTGGGATGGTTTTGTGTTGTGATGTGTCATGACATGGTCTCATATCATGGTCTTGTTCTGATCTTCTTGTATCATCTCATGGTCTTGTTCTGACCTTCTTGTATCATATCATGGTCTTGTCGTAATCTTTTTCCATCATATTGTAAGTTTTGGTGTTGTGATCTTTTTGGGTTGTTTTGTGGTGTTATGTGTCATGTTGTGTCATATTTTTGTGTTGTGACGTGTCATGACATGGTCTCGTATCATGGTCTTTTTCTGATCTTCTTGTATCACATCACGGTCTTGTCGAAATCTTTTTTCTGTCATATTGAAAGTTGTGGTGGTGTAATCTTTTTGTGTTGTTTCGTGGTGTTTTGTGTCATGTTCTTGTGTTGTGACATGTCATGACATGGACTTGTCTTCTTGTGATCTTTTTTTGTCTCATCGTGTGTTGCTGTGTTGTGTCTTTTTGTGTTTTTTCATTGTTTTGTGTCATGCTGTATTTGTGTTATGTCTTGTCAACTCTCTGTCTTGTGTCGTGACAGTTTCATGTTGTGTTTTTTGTGTCGTGGTTTTGTGTTCTGTTGTCTCATGTCATGATCTTGTTCTGATCTTCTTTATCATGTCACAGTCTCTATTTTATCGTCTCATATTGTGGTTTTGTCTTGTCGTGTTCTTCTGTCATGTGTGCTGTGGTCTTGTGTTGTGTCGTGACGTGTCATGACATGGTCTCATATTCTGTCGTCTCGTTTCACGTCTCATCATGTGTTGTTGTGTTGTTTCATAGTGTTTTGTCTCATGTTGTGTCTTTTCTTCTCATTCAACAAAACTCAAACGCTCGGAGGATGAACCCTGATCCTGATCCTTTCCATTTCACACCAGCAGTCGTTTTATTTCAGGCAAATAGAATCATCAGAAAACAAAGACTCACATAACATGGTCAAAAAATAAATAAGATTTTCTGCGCTCGAAAAGGAGTGGGCGGAAGTAGAACTTATTGACTCCACCCCCTTTTTACAAGCTAATCATCAGACAGGATCCGCCTCCTTTACTTTGTTAACGCACATTTTCCTCTGTATAGTTTTACAATAACACAAACCATTCACATACACGTCTTTAATCACCTCACACACAATCAGATCTGATCAGCTGTTTTTAATATAGACTATTTATACGCACTTTAAATATTTACTCCAAATACAATGATCAATAAATGTAATATCTTCTTATCATGATGACCAGTTAACTACAATATCTTATTTTATGCGTTCTTCTGTTATAACTAGATTTTCACTTGTTCAGATAACGCTGTATATTTTGACACACAAACACATCGTTTCGTCTGATGTCCAGTCTAACTGTATGTGCAGCCATACAATATTATCTTTTATGGAGAACAAAAATAGAGGAAAATATCATCGAAGATTTGCAGTAAAGATAAAAAAAAAATGTACAAAACACTAATGTAAAAATATATGTATTAGAAAAAAAAAATCACTACAATAGGAGGAAGAGAAATAAACATTAAGTAGAAAAGGAATGATAAAAGCAGTGGACAGATGTCAGCGAAGAAAACAGAAGTAAATATACGACACAAATACTGGTGGATATTTACAGCAGATTTAGAATCAAACAAATCACAAACTTTTATTCAACACAAACCTGCTGTGTGTGTGTGTGTGTGTGTGTGTGTGTGTGTGTCCGGGCCCAGAGGTCAAAGGTTACCGCAGGTTGAACTGCTGCAGCTCTGGTGCTTCTGCTGCAGTTCCTGGACCGGCCTGTGGGGGCCGCTGTCCGACGGCTTTTCACAGACCGACCCACGGTCTGCGTCTGATCCACCACCCGCTCATCAGAGACCCACGACGGCGTGACCACGAGCCCACTGCTGCACACCCGACCGCACCCCCCACCCTCCGGTCCCAGCCCCGGTACGTGCACCCCCCCCCCCCCCCCCCCCCCCCCCCCACACACACACACACACACAGCCCCGGAGCCGCAGCCAGGGGGTCTACTCTGAGATCAAACAGGTGGTACAGCCTGTGTGTGTGTGTGTGTGTGTGTATATATGTGTGTGTGTATACGTGTGTGTGTGTGTATATGTGTGTGTATACGTGTGTGTGTGTATATATGTGTGTGTATACATGTGTGTGTGTGTATACGTGTGTGTGTATGTGTGCATATGTGTGTGTGTGTATGTGTATGCGTGTGTGTATCTGTGTGTGTGTGTATTTGTGTGTGTGTATGTGTGTGTGTATGTGTATGCGTGTGTATATGTGTGTATTTGTGTGTGTGTGTGTATATATGTGTGTGTGTGTGTGTATCTGTGTGTATCTGTGTGTGTGTCCCACACTTCCATCCTCGGTCCAGGAGCCTGGGGGGGGGGGGGGGGGGGCTCCAGGACCAGTGCGGTCAGTCCGGGGGGAGTGTGTGTGTGGAAGCCCGCACAGGTGCACCCTGGTCCCGCGTGACTCCACTGGAAGCCCCCCCCCCCCCCCCCCCCCCGGTCCCGCGCGCGTGTGTCAAACCGTGAATCAGCAGCGGGTCGGGGCCGCGGAGGGACCGGGCACCGGGGGCGCACGGCCGCGCCTCCGCACCGCGACCCGCCGAGCCGCGCCGACCCGTGCCGTGCCGCGCCGGCGTCCGTCCGCGCCATAATCCAACTTTAGTGGACATGTTTCCGTCACCTGGACGGCCGACATAAATTTGGCATCCTATGCAAATATATGCTGACGTAAAAGATCATGTGGTTTTTGTCGTCGATCCCCCCTCTGAGCAGAGGAGCCGTTCCTCTGCTGTTGTCTTTAGGTTAGCTATGCTACTATCTTTACTGTACCCTGCGCTAGCTATATGCGCCCCGCACCGCACCACTCTGGATCTGTGGGAATAACAGAGTTGAGCCTCCGCAGCCTGCGCCCGCGGACTCCACGCAGGTAGGACACCGCAAACTTCTTATTTTAAAAACTCCTGCGCACAAATGTGGACCAAAGTGACCGCAAAGTGAAGTTGTTAAAGCGGCTGCGCGCAGGCAGACTAGCCGCCTGGCGGTGTCTGTGTGTCTGTCTGCCCAGGCGGCGGCGGCGGCTAGCCCCGTCCCCTCCATCAGAGGGGGAATCACCGCCCGGAGCAGCTCCGCTCCCTGTCAGACACCTGGATGTCACCAAACTAAAGTTACCGAGCTCCGCTGTCCGCTCGGACCGGGCGCACACATGAATGTCATCCGGCTCGGGCTGTGTTTTTTTCTGGTATCCAACTTTTGCCGTGCCCCCTCCACCTCCTCCACCCCCGGTGAAAGTGCACATAATACATTTATTAGCCAGCGGAGCTAGCCGTTAGCCATTAGCCCCGCTAATGACGGGCAGCCGCGGAGGCTTAGCCTTTAGCTTTAGCCTCTCCGTCCTCCGCGGCTCGGCTCAGACGTGGCTGCCCGGCTCTGGCTCTTTCATGTCGGGTTTGTTTTGGCTCCCTCTCCCCTTCTCCCTCCGACTCTGGCGTTCCTCCGCCGAACCGAGCCGCCCCCCCCTCCCTCCCCGGTGCCTGTTGTGACTGGCTGTGGGCAGAGCGGGTGCGGGCGGGTCGGCGGTGTCGGTTCTGGTGCTGTCGGTGCCCGTGATGTGCGGTTCATCCGGGGCTAGCTAGCAGACAGCCAGTCTGGCTCCCGGGTCATCTGAGGTGACGCCGCCGTCAGCGCGGAGCGGTTCTCCGTAGGACCGCCGCTCTCCGCCGCTCCTCCGCCGCGGACCGGACCCGCGAGCCGGCCCGGCCCGGTTCTGGTCCGTTTGGGACCCGTTGGTGTTTTTAAAGTTGCTGCTTTTTGCGGCTCTTTCTCGTGTTTTGTCGGTGTTTTGGTCCGTCTCCGTCCGCGGCGGGAGCTGCTCCGTGTCCCGGTTTAGCCCGAACCGGACCGAAAGGGTCCACTTTGGAGCCAGAATCCTCCGTTTGAAGCGGGTTAAAGGTTCACGGAGTCACCGGACACCGGGCTTTGACAGTTTTACGGTGGTTTTGGGAGTTAAATTACAGCTGCATGGGTCTGTGTTTATCCTGGTTTAACCCGGACCGGGATCTGATCCGGTTCGAACTGGACCGGGTTAAACTGGTTTAAGTGGAACCGGATCTGTGGTTCAGACCCACTTTAAACCAGTGGATCTGATCCAGTTGTGTTGGATCCGAACGGACAGAACCTTCATAGAAGTGCTGGTTCTGTTCATGTTTTTGTCTTTTATTGGGTTCAGCTGGTTTCATGGGTTTGGGTTAAACTGGTTAAACTGGTTTAACTGGTTAAACTGGTTTAACTGGTTTAACTGGTTAAACTGGATTCAGTCTGAGCCTCATGAATTTAATCCAGTCTAAATGTTCAACTGGGTCCAGTGACTCGGTCCTGTTCACTGTCAACTGGGTTTCCTCTGCTTTCTGAACCCATGCTTCATGTTATTGATAAATCAACAGATTTCAATCATTTAAATGTTCTTTACTTTTTCTTTATTCTTTAACTTCATCATATTTTGATAAATGAGACGATAAAACAGTTGAATTCTCACCAGTATCAGTCGTATTATATATATAGAAATAAAACCCCAGCATTAAAACTGTATTTGAATAAAAGTCTTTAAAATTAAACACAACCATAAACATATGAATGTGTTTTATTACAGATGTTAATGACGCGGCTGATTTTAGTTCATGAATAAAGTGTTGGTGGATTTAATTTATAACAGAAAGGCATCATTTATGTGATGAATTTCACTTTATATCATAAAAACAAATGTTCTGCACAAAATATTAAAACATTTGCCTCTGAAATGTTGTGTCTTAGAATAAAAAGTAGCAGAAAAAGTACATATTCATATTTCCAGTCAGATATTTTCATTAAATTGTGCCATAATGGTCCAGTTTAGTGTTAAATCTGAACTGGTTGGACTGGTTCTGCAGTTCTACACATTCATAGAGCATTTTTTTTTTTTTTTTGGATTTGGATGAGTTCATGTGAAATTCAACTGTCCAGTGTCGAGTGGGCTCAGATAGTGGTGTTTAATGGGACAAACTGGTTTGTGACTGGTGTGTTTGGATGTTTTCAGCTGCTTTACGTCGGATTCTTCGTTTAAATCAGTTTGTGTGTGAGACGTGAAGGTGTTGTTTGTGTTCTTGGGCGTTCCTTTCCCTGCAGATCCATGGGTTTCTGACTGTGGGTGAACTGGTTTCCAAACGGTCTGCCTTCGTCCCAGTTTGCCGTGGCTCCATTATCAAACTTCTCTCCTCCTGTAGTTCATCCGGTTCAGCCTGGGTTTGTTCTCCGACCTCATTTTCCGCCCAAATCTCGTTACATAAAATCATGAATAATTTGGCGTGCTTTTCCGAGCCGCTTCAGACCGTATCCAGTCACAAGAGAAACCCCGGACGACCTTTGACCTTTCCGCCAGACGACTGTAATCGCCGGGAAAGCGGGTTGTGCGGTTTTTCCCGCTTTTCCCGCCTCGCCCCGGCGTCCTCGCGTGACTTCCCTCCGTCTGCCGGACGCGCAGGAGGCAGATTTGAGCGGGGCTTAGGAGAACAGGTGTGTAAACTGAATTTGGGCAGGTTTCACCCTCTGCTGTGTGACTGAAGTGTGTCTTGGCTCGTGGAAAACGTTGGAGAGGCTGGTATTTTGGCAGCGGCTCCTCCTCTTCCTCGCTCTATACTGCCCGGTGACAGCGCCGCCTCCTCCTGCGCCGGCTCCTCCTGTTGAAAGTGTGTCAGATTTTTAATATCATCTCGCCGTGTTCTGGTTCATAATCACATTTCCTTTCCCTTTGACCGACTTTTTTTGTCTCATATTTTGCTGCTATTGTATCGCCGCCGTGTCAGGCTTTTTAATCCTATGATATGGATGCAGGGATCAGTCAGTCATGCTGCCAGTCTCCCGATCTGAGCGCGCTCAGTCGCCTGCTCCTCTGGCTGCTATTTATTTGTCACAAACGCCAACACGCTCGCACACACACTACGACTTCACACTTCACACATCATCCCTCTCGTTGCGCTTCCACACACTCTCACTTTTCCTCTTCCTGCCCTGACACACTGCGATGTTTCTGACACACACACGAACACACACACACACACACACACACACGAACACACACACACATGAACACACACACACACGAACACACACATTTTGCCGGTTCTTAGGAAGTGCAGCTGTGATTTGCTGTTATCACCTGACCTGTCACCCCCATCCACCATCTACACACACACACACACACACACACACACACACACACACACACACACACACACACACACACACACACACCCTGGGAGCTTTTATTTCACCGTTTAGGCTGCTCACATCGTAGGTTTTTAGTGCGTCTGAAATGGACCCCATTCTGCGTATGTGTTGCCCTCTCTGGCCTCCAGTCAGGAGGTTTATGGCGGCTATACGAGCTGAAAACACACACACACACACACACACACTCTTTGTTGTCCTGTCAATCCGCTGTTTATTTCACACATGCACAAAGCGTGCACGACAGCTGCATCTCGTGCACACTCGCACATATTCCACCTTTTTTTTCTTCTCCGCTCACTCTTTTAGCTTTTTTCACACACACACACACACACACACACACACACACACACACACACACACACACGTGCAGGTTTATCAGGCATCTTTGGGAAATCGTCTCATTGATACGATGCGTTCCTCGACCTTAACCTTTGCAGGCGAGAACTGATTTTTGCGACTTCTGTGTTTAAAAAAAAAAAAAAAAAAAAAAGCAAAACCCAGATATTATCCAGTACCGACTGGTCTATTGGTAACAAATGTTGTTTCTTAAGGAGTAAATCTGCTCGTACTGAGAAAGATCTGATGTAATTTCACACAAACGTGTCATTTTTATTCCTAAAATCCATGGAATATCTGGAGGACTATCTCTACACTTCAATTTACATCTGTTTTATCCTTAAAAAACATCTGTAAAGGCCTCAAATTAGTGAGAATCTAAAGTGTCTCATATTGTTTTTCTTTCTTTCTTTTTTTTTTTTTTTTTTTTTTATAAAATCTTCCATGTAAGATAAGATAAAATATGCCTGTATTCGTCCCACAAGGGGAAATTCCAGGTTTGTAGCTGCCTTTTTTCCTCGTTATGTTTCCTTGTTATGTTGAGCCAGTTTTGCTTCTGACCTTTCATGCACAATTTCATAACTTTTAGGTTGTTATCGTCTTATTATATGTACATTACTATGGCTTCAAATGCAAAGCCCATATATTTTCCAGTACCGACTGGTCTATTGGTGACAAATGTTGTTTCTTAAGGAGTAAATCTGTTTGTACTGAGAAAGATTTGGTGTAATTTTACACAAACATGTCATTTTTATGCTTAAATCCATGGAATATATTGAGGACTATCTCTACACTTCAATTTACATCTGTTTTATCCTTAAAAAACATCTGTAAAGGCCTCAAATGAGTGAGAATCTGAAGTGTCTCATATTTTCTATATTTTTTTAAAATAAAATCTTCTATGTAGCTGCCTATTTTCCTCGTTATGTTGAACCAGTTTTTCTTCTGACCTTTTGTGCACAATTTCGTAACTTTCAGATTGTTATCGTCTTTTTATGTGTACATTACTATGGCTCCAAATGCAAAGCCCAGATATTATCCGGTACCGACTGATCTATTGGTAACAAATGTTGAGTAATTCTGTTTGTACTGAGAAAGATCTGATGTAATTTTACACAAACATGTCATTTTTATTCTTAAAATCCATGGAATATATTGAGGACCATCTCCACACTTCAATTAACATCTGTTTTATCCTTAAAAAACATCGGTAAAGGCCTCAAATGAGTGAGAATCTGAAGTGTCTCATATTGTCTTTATTTTTTTTTAAATCTTCTATGTAGCTGTATTTTTTTTCCTCGTTATGTGTCCTCATTATGTCGAGCCAGTTTTGCTTCTGACCTTTCATGCACAATGTGATAACTTTTACATCTTTTATCATCTTATTATATGGACATATCTATGGCTCCAAATGCAAAGCCCAGATATTATCCAGTACCGACTGGTCTCTTGGTAACAAATGTTGCGTAAATCTGCTCGTACTGCGAAAGATCTGATGCAATTTTAGACATTTTAGGCAGTTTTGTCATTTTTATACTTAAAATTCCTGGAAAATATAGAGCCATCTCTTTAACATCTGCATTATCCTTAAAACATCTTTAAAGGCCTTAAATTAGTGTGAATCGATATTGTATCATGACTATATTTTCCTTCTATTGTATAACATGCTGTCCGTGTTTTTCCTCCTTATGTTTTACTGATGCCTGTGTTTGGAAGCGGAGCTGTGTGCTTGAGCCAGTTTTTCTTCTAACCTTTCATGCACAATGTAATAACTTTAAAATTTTTATCATTTTATTATCGCTCTGTGGCACAGCCCAGATATTATCCAGTACCATCTCGTCTTTTGAGTAAATCTGTTTGTACTGAAAAAAGATCTGATGTAATTTTAGACAAACGTGTCATTTTTATTCTTAAAATCCATGGAAGATATCGAGGACCATCTCTCCACTTCGATTAACATCTGTCTTATCCTTAAAAAAAACACCCGTAAAGGCCTTAAATTAGTGAGAATCTATTGTGTCTCATATTTTCTTTAGTTTGTATAAAATTCTCTCTATGTAGCTGCTTTTTTTTCCTCGTTATGTTGAGCCAGTTTTACTTCGAACCTTTGTGATAACTTTTGTAATTACAGTTTTATCATCTTATTATCTATGGCTCCAAATGCAAAGCCCAGATATTATCCAGTACCATCTTGTCCATTGGTATCAAATCCACCTATTCTGCACCGATCAGACTCATGCAAACTTGTTTTTAGCAGAAACTCGGTCATTTTTCTAAAAACGTCAGTGGAGTCATGTATCGTATAATCAGTGTAATAGATTTCTAGTTCAATCCTGTCTCCTCCGCTGCGACAGGTGTTGATATTCATTCTTTTAGTTTGTCAAACTACGACAATAATATTTGATTAGTGAGTTTCCGTAAACTCATTATAAGTGGCCTATTTTTTTTTTCCAGTATTCTTCATATAAATTGTATTAGTTTCTCTATTTTCATTACACTTTAAATGTCTTAATCTTTTTGTTTATTTCGTCTCAGGTATTTGCAGTAGTTCTGTCTCCTAATGTATTTCTGTTTTACTCTGCTGTAACATTTTCACATTCTTCATCTGTAAATTTGCTTTGTGCCAATTTAAACATAAATAAATAAAAATAATGTCAGTGGTTAACACCAACATTGGTTCATATTATTAATATGATTTTTGGTTCTAGGTCTAATGTTAAATGTGTCAGTGTGTATTTTGTACTCAGTCGGTAGAAGGGTGTTAGTGTAGGAATTTAACACTGTTTATTATGGGATGGTTTTAGTGGATGGATCAGAATAAAAAAAAAAAAAATAGAACCAAGGCTTCTGTAGTCCTACGACATATTTAAAGACATTAATTGACATTCGTTTTACCTTTCAAGGTCAAAGGTCATGTCACCAAATCAAAGTCCATATGCGACTTCCTATCTGTTACCATTAGAACTGTAAGAAAATATCGGTTCTGCAATATATCGCAATATTTAATTTCACAATACTATGTCAATATTAAAAAGTATTGTATCAATATTTTTAGGTATTTATTCAGATGCAGATATTGTGGAGGTTCATTTTTTTTTTTTTTTTTTTTTTTTCTTGTTTGTTTATATTTTATTTATTCTTATTTCACACTCTTTCATTGAATAATGTTCGTTCCTTTGTTGGAATTGAACTAAAATACTGTTTTGATGTTAGTTCTGAACTGATAGAATGTGAACATTTGAACAGGATCTGAAACTGGAATGTCTGTAAAACAGAATTTCAGTTTGAACACAGGAACATTTTGTGACAGAACATTAAATCCTGTTGGAATCAAATAAAAATGTGTTTGGTATTTGTGGAGATTTATGGTGTAATTCTATTCTTCCAGGAAATAATCATTTACAAAAAAAGAAACAAACAAAAAAATTACCATTATTATCATGATATATCGTGATATATTGTGTCGCGATTCTAGTATTATGATTTGCATTGTATCGCCAGATTCTTGCCGATACACAGCCCTAGTGCCCACACAGGTGCTGATCAAATATCGTCTTTCAAAAAAAAAAAAAAATTGAGGCTAATGTTTGTTTATTTATTTATTTATTTATTTATTCCCAATATTCATTCATTCATTATCTGAACCTGCTTGATCCTTTTTGGTGAAATGTGTGAACCTGCTTCAGCTTCAGTCTGACATCAGCCGTCCAAATGTGTGCATATCAAATATGAGTCCAACATGTACAGTTTTTACAACAGGGCAACAGTCAAAATAATCTAATCAAAAAGAACAGTGAGTCCGAACACCAGGAGCTGCTTTCCTTTGATGGTGGTCGGTCCTCTGTGAACCTGGTCCACTGGGCTCAGACTGTACATGTTCTTCTGGGTCGGTTTGGTTCACTTTTAATTGTTTTGCTCCGTGTGTGGGGGGGGTGGTGCTCTGATTCTGTCCTTTACGATTGTGCAATAACTGTAAAAACTTATCTTATCTTATCTTAATCGGTCAAAATGCTGCAATAAAACACATTAAAATGGTCCCAGTACTGGAGTACCTGCTGAGGACGGTTTAAGAGCAGTGGTGACGAACAGCACAAGACTGTCAGGACTGGACTGGACTGGATCAGTTCTGTGGTGAACTGGACTGGTCTTATATACAGATTAGTCAGAATATAGGTTCAGTACGTCTGACAGATACTTTAGTTTTCATTCATACTGGGTGGTGTCACTGTGTGTGTGTGTGTGTGTGTGTTCACAGGTGGAACTGGACCCACCGTCCACGTCGACTCAGACTCACCTTTTCTATGTGTGAAATATCTGAAGCTGAACGTGAGAAATTCCTGTATATTAAATTCCAACCCACCAACCAACTGACTGACCGACCGACCGACCAACCACCCACCCGACCAACAGACCGACCACCCAACCAACCAACCAACCAACCAACCAACCACCTGACCAACCGACCAACCACCCAACTGACCGACCAACCAACCGACCAACCACCCAACTGACCGACCAACCAACCAACTGACCAACCACCTGACCAACCGACCAACCACCCAACTGACCAACCAACCAACCAACTGACCAACCAACTGACCAACCACCCGACCAACCACCCGACCAACCAACCACCCACCTACCTGACCGACCGACTGACCAACCAACCAAATGTTATTTATTTGGCGCCACATTATAATAAAACATATCCCATGACATTGTACATTCTGACTCGTAACTTTGACTCCAGTGTTTAATTATTATTTATTTAATTATTATTAAAACTGCTGTAATAAAACACATTAAAATGATCCTGGTGGTTCTGGTGGACCTGCTGAGGAGGGTTTAGGAACAGAGGTGACGAACACTACAAGACTGTCAGGACCGTTTATGTCAAATTTAACAGAAGTTTAAGACAAAACTGAGTGTTTTCTGACTAAAGGTCGTGTTTATAGAACACACAGACTATAGAGTCAGTCCATCTGGTGGAAACTGTTGGATTTTTTATTCATTTTATTTAATTTAATTCAGAGTGTGTGTGTTCTCGGGTGGAACCGGACCCACTCTGGTTCTAGTCCACGTCAATTCAGACTTTTTTTAGGTAAACATCTGAAAATAACGATAAACGGGGCTTCGGTGCAAGGCCCCGCCCCCCTCCCTCCCACTGGGCGTGAACAAGCCTTTGATTTCCCTGTTGAACCCCGTCAGCTCTGGTTCTGGTTCTGGTTCTGGTTCTGGCTCTGGTTCTGTTTCTGACGCTGCACTCATGTGGAAGCTTTCATGTAACCGTACGTTCAGATAATCCACGCTGCCGTTTGTTCCTGCTGTGAAACGTGTGCGCTGTTTTTCCCGCCCTCGCCCTCGCCGCTCTAAAACGTGAATGTGTCGGTCTGAAGTCGCTGCGTTTCCGTTTCATCCTGTTTTTCAGCCGCTCTTCGTCTGTCTTCTCGGCGAAACTCCTCATCTCTGTCGCGTCTTCGCCGCCGCACCTGTTGCGTTGAGCGGCGTCTGATGTGCGTTTCAAAGCTTCGTTTGTACAATAATCGATAATTAAAATCTCAGTCGTCGGCGGCTTCTGTCGCGGACGCCGCCTCTGATTCAGCTGTGATCAGGACGATAAGAGGAAATCAATACAAACCGATCAAATTATTGGAAGAACTCACATCAGTGGAACAAACCATCGGCCTCATAATTAAAGTCAGACACAAGTGGACAAAAGTCTGTGGACGCCTTGAATCCAGGTGTTTGTTTTCTAACAGGAGTCTGGGATAAAAACAAGGACTAATGTCAGAATAGAGCTGGATATTATGGGATAGATATCAGTGCGTTGGTTCGTTTGGGTTCAGTTCTTATCTTTGTTTCTAAAAGGACTCAGATGGTTGGGACTGAATTTATATCAACATTTCTATTTATTTTTTTTTATCCATGACACTCGTCTGTTTTCCATGGTCCATCTGAACTAAACTTTACTCATATTTATATAAATGTGTTCAAACACAAGTGTGTAATGTTGGGTTGTCCATTCGATCCCAGATGTGCTCATGAGTTTCTTTCTTCTGGTAGATGTCAGTAGAAGTCATCCCATAAACAGGAACAGAAATATGAGTTATATTCATGCAATTTGAGGGTCAGTGGAAAAGGAAATACTGTTTTATAGTAACTTCACTTCTTCACTTTTTCTTTTTTGCGTCTTTATTAAATGATATTAAGTCAAATACAAAGTAGGATGTTCAGGAAAATAATTAAAATCCATCCTCAGACTCAGAACCTCATTTAACAGGAATATCAGCAGTAAAAATACATCTCCCATGGTGCATTTCAACATCTTTTCTGTAGAAGTTGACTGAGATACAGCCTCTAAGGATCATGGGTAATGTAGTTTCTACAGTTGATACAAGATTCTTTAGAATTTTTGAAGTTTTGAGATGAGATGAAGTTAAACCTGAACATATAAACAGTTTTATATTAACTTTACTTCTTCTAATCAAACTCCTACTTTCAATACGATATGATTATTTTATTTACTAAATATCGCAAATACAGAAGTGTGTAATGTTGGTTTTTCCGTTCAATCCCAGATGTGCTGATGAGCTTCTTTCTTCTGGTAGATGTCAGTGTCAGCCCTTCCATAAACACAGTGACCAACGCAGATATAGTGTTTATTTACAGATATATTCATTATTATTATATATTACCCCTCTGTTTCCTGCTAAATTCTAAAATGATTGGCTACACTTCTGTATTTTCAACATTTAGTAAACATCGGTAAAGTTTAGTTCAGATGTCCGATGGAAAACCGACCAGTGATGCCACTAGAAAACACAGTTCAACAACAGGACGGATCCGTTTATCCATTATCTTCATTTTTTCTGTTCATTTTCTTCATATTTTGCTAATTTTTCTTTAGTCTTCTAGATTGTTTTACTTAATTTTTGTTCATTTTGTACATTTTCTTGATTATCTTTATTTTTCCTGTTAATTTTTTTCATATTTTGTTATATCATATTTTATTATAATTTTTTTTAAATCAGTTTTCTTGGTTGTTTTACGTTTGTACATTTTCTTGATTATCTTTAATTTTTCTTTTCATTTTCTTCATATTTTACTCATTTTTCAATAGTTTTCTAGATTGTTTACTTCCTTTTTGTACATTTTCTTGATTATATTCATGTTTTCTGTTCATTTTTTTCATATTGCAAATTTTTCATTAGTTTTCTCATTTGTTTTACTTAATTTTTGGTCATTTTATTAATTTTCTTAATTTTTTCTGTTGATTTTCGTAATATTTTTGTAATTTTTCATTAGTTTTCTAGATTGTTTTACTTCATTTTTGTTCATTTTGCACATTTTCTCGATTATCCTCATTTTTTCTTGTACTTTATTACTAACCTTTATTTTGCTCATTTTTCAGTCATTTTTTTTAGAGTTTGTTCTTTTTTTTTTTTAATTTTCGTGTGCATTTTTTGTCTTCTTAAATCTCATATTGTTTTCCTTATTTATTTTTTAAATTAATTTCAAAATTATTTTTTTTCTTGATCATTTTCTTCATGTTTTCATCATTCATTCATTTAATCACTTATTTTTAGTTAATTTTGTAAAATCTTGTGATTATTTCAGTGTTTTTTTTTTCATTCATTTTATTTTTATTTTTAATTTTTCAATTAATCTATATATTGATTATTTTCTTAAATTTTAAATTTTCTACATTTTCTTCACATTTTTCTAATTTTTAATGAATTTTCTAGGTTGTTTACTTCATTTTTCTTCGTTTTGTTCATTTTCTTGATTATTTCTCTTCATACTTTCACAAATTTTCTTCATTCTATCGTTTATTTGGTTCATTTTTGATTATTTTGTTTCTATGTTTATTTATTTATTTTTTTGGCTAAAAACATATGAATCCATAACAGAGGTGAACACTGTCCTGACCTCTGTGACCTCTGACCTCTGAGTCCGTCCCGGTGGTCCGTCGGATCTGCATCCCGTTTGTCGATGCTTCTCCTCTGCTCAGAATAAACCAGGGAAACACTCAACGCTTGTCATCGTTTTACATTTTTTTTGGCAGGAGGTTTGTTCGGTTTTCGGATGTTTGGAAACTGGCACAGAAAAGCAGATCACGTCCAAAAATATCAGCGCGGAGTTCTTCAAACGCCCGCGTGGGTCCGAAAGCACAAGCAGACGCTTCGCCGCCTTCGCTTTACGGCTTAATAACGGCGAGGTAGACGCAGCGACGGCGGCGAAAACGAGTCGATGTGAGAGACGGGACCGCGGAGACGCTGTGTTTGGACCAATCACTGCCGGATGCTGGAGTCTGTGAGCCAATCAGACGCATTCACCTGTAGGTCAGGTCACCCACGCCCTCGACACATTTAACGTACGACCACAAAGATCTACGTTTTTGAAAACATCGATAACCCCAACCCTCCGTAAAATCATAAACCTACAATATTTTACACTTTTAGTTGAACTCGTTAACGCTCCAGTTTCCTGTTCAGCAACAAAAGCGGTTTACGTAGTAATACCAGAATATTGTTTTATGCAGTTTTTTAACTTAAAAAAAAAACAAAAAACATTTCATCAACTTGAGCCATTAACAAAAATACCAAACACTCAAGAACTGTCATATTTTAACCCTTTAAATGCCATGTTTATAATGGAACCAAACCATATTTTTACAAAAACTAATTTTTTGTCAATATTCTACGTAAAAATATTATTGTTATTATTATTATTTTTTTTGTTTTTTGTTTTTTTATTTTTTATTAGTAGTCCCTCCTGTCATCTGTCAGTGATTAACACCAACAGTGGTTCATATTCTTATTATTTTTGGTTGTAGGTCACATGTTAAATATGTCAGTGTGTATTTTGGAGTCACTTGGTGTTTTAGTGTTTAACATTTGACCTAGAACAAAAACATGTATATGAACCAGTGTTGCTAAATAAATAAATAAATGAATGAATTAATAAATAAATAATTGTTTTTATGTAGAATATCAAAAAAAAAATTCAGTTTGTTTTTAACTGTTTTTTTTTGGTTTTTTTTGGCATTTCAAAAACTTGAGCCATAAACAAAAATACCAAATACTCGGTAACTGTCATATTTTTAACCCTTTAAATGTCGTGTTTATAATGGAAACAAACCATATTTTGGATGCAAAACCCACAAAATTTTCTTACATCTTTTCAATATTCTACATATAAATTGTACTATTTATTTGTTTATTAGTCCCTCCTGTCATCTGTCAGTGGTTCACACCAACATTGGTTCATATTCTTATTATTTTTGGTTCTAGGTCAAATGTTCAATGTTAAATGTGTCAGTGTGTATTTTGGACTCACTTGGTAGAAGGGTGTTAGTGTAGGAATTTAACACTGTTTATTATGGGATGGATTTAGTGGATGGATCAGAATTTAAAATCTGATAATCTGATAAACGTGAGGATGAGAAGCTGATTGGACGCTTTGTGTTTTATTTAAGGTGGTCCTCAGAGTCTCAGATCCCAGTTCCTCCTTAAACGTATTCAGTCTGAATTTCTCCATTTTATCTTCATTTTGTACATTTTCTTGATTTTAATTTTTTCCATTCATTTTCTTCATATTTTGCTAATTTTTCATTAGTTTTCTAGATTGTTTTACCTCATTTTCCTTCATTTTGTACATTTTCTTGATTATCTTCATTTTTCATTTTCATTTTCTTCATATTTTGCTCATTTTTCATTAGTTTTCTAGATTGTTTTACCTCATTTTTCTTCATTTTGTACATTTTTTTTGATTATCTTCATTTTTCCTTTACATTTTCTTCATATTTTGCTCATTTTTCATTAGTTTTGTATTTTATTTTACTTCATTTTGTACATTTTCTTGATTATCTTTAATTTTTCCTGTTCATTTTTTCATATTTTCTTATTTTTTAAAAAAATTAGTTTTCTAGATTGTGTTACTTCATTTTTCTTCATTTTGTACATTTTCTTGATTATCTTCATTTTTCCTTTTCATTTTCTTCATATTTTGCTCATTTTTCATTAGTTTTGTATGTTATTTTACTTCATTTTTATTCATTTTGCACATTTTCTTGATTATCTTTAATTTTTCCTGTTCATTTTTTTCA
Source organism: Sphaeramia orbicularis (assembly GCF_902148855.1). Classification (NCBI taxonomy): domain Eukaryota; kingdom Metazoa; phylum Chordata; class Actinopteri; order Kurtiformes; family Apogonidae; genus Sphaeramia; species Sphaeramia orbicularis. The sequence continues at coordinate 55,736,735 of NC_043967.1, read as the reverse complement.
TATTTTGCTGTTTTTTTAAAATTAGTTTTCTAGATTGTTTTACTTAATTTTTCTTCATTTTGTACATTTTCTTTATCAGTTTTAAAAAAACTACATGTATGGCCTGCAGTATTGCAATGCTACTATTGTCGTACACAAACAACAAAATACACGTGAACGTAGAAATAAAAGAGCTCGCAGGATTCCCAAAAGTATAAAAAAAAAACCCAAAATAAACCGCCACCATGTCTGCGTTTGAATAAATACCTAAAAATATCGGTACACATTTTTAATATTGATACAATATTGTGAAATAAAATATCACGATATATCGTGGAACTGATATTTTCTTCCACCCCTGGTGTGCACATGATGTTTTTATCTGTTAATCAGCGTCGGAGTGAGGAAAATGAGCAGGTTTTTGTGTTTGTGAAGCAGAAACAGGACGGTTTGAAGTTGTTTTTACGTCTAATCTGATACAACGTGAGGATGAGACGCTGATTGGATGCTTCATGTTTTATTTAAGGTGGTCTTCAGAGTCTCAGATCCTGGTTCCTCCTTAAACGTGTTCAGTCCGTGCGGTTCGGACCGAAAACTCTTTGTTTCGCTTCCGTCAATCACGCTCAGACGGTCGGTTGTCAGTTTTTGCGCGACGTCTCGTATTTAAAGCCGTCACTTCAAACCAGACGTGTTTTGTTGTGTTTTTCGCTGCTGATCTTATTTACATTTTCCCCCTTAAATCTCCCAGAAATCATTTTTATTCATGAACAGAGAAAACAGTGTTTATTTTCTCATTAAAGCCTGTGGTGAGTCTCAACACATGAGTGACCGGCGACGGCGGCAACCACGACGGGCTCATCAGACCCCACCCCCCCACCGCGCCCACGCCACCATGCCCCCCCGCCCCTTACCCCTGAACTGAGATGCGCTGGAGAGCCCCCCCCCCCCCCGCTGCAGCGTTAATTTGAACCTTGTTTCAAGCAGGAGTGCGTCCCTGTTTTTCATCACCGCCTTCATTTATATTCATACGTTTGCGGCGTTCACACCTGGGGGCCGCGGCGGCGGCGCATCCGTCGGCCCCGCCCTCCAAAGGCGTTCTCCACTTCACTCTTCTTCTTCACATGTGAGGCGTTAATCAGGTCTGGAAGGATTCACACACGAGTCCTCAGTAAATCTGACGGTGGAGGTTTTTATGGTGTTGTGTCACAGTTCGACCACTAGAGGCGCTGTGGCCGAAGGTTTAACCACGTCCTGCGAACAAAGAAACGCATTTGACACTTTATACACGTTCATTTGATCCACTGTTTATGTTCAGTCACATGTGAGCAGATCTGTTGAATACAGAGTAGTACGATTTTTCTGAAGATCCCAATGATTATAATTATGATACTGATTGATTTGTTTTGTTCGTCTGGACTGAAAATTAGCTCTAGAATATTTGTTAGCGGTTCGTTCATTTGTTCGTATCACTTTGTTTCATTTCAATCATGATTTTTACGATTTTGATTGTTTCATGTTACATTTTGTGTCCCTTTTCTATATGATTTTACCCATTTTATCTTCATTTTGAACATTTTCTTGATTAGCTTTAATTTTTTCTGTTCATTTTCTTCTTATTTTGCTAATTTTTCATTAGTTTCCTAGTTTTGTTTTACTTCATTTTTAGCCATTTTGTTAATTTTCTTGATTATCTTCATTTTTCTGTTGATTTTCTTCATATTTTCTAATTTTTCATAGTTTTCTAGATTGTTTACTTCCTTTTTGGTCATTTTGTGAATTTTCTTGATTATCTTCATTTTTTCCATTCTTTGTCTTCATATTTTGCAAAATTTTCATTAGTTTTCTGGATTGGTTTACTTAATTTTTCTTGATTTTGTACATTTTCTTGATTATCTTCATTTTTTCTATTCATTTTCTTCATATTTTTTGCTAAGTTTTCATTAGTTTTCTAGATTGTTTTACTTCATTTTTGTTCATTTTATACATTTTCTCGATTATCTTCATTTTTTCTTGTACTTTATTACTATCCTTAATTTTGCTCATTTTTCATTCATTTTTTTTAGATTTTGTTCATTTTTTTCTTGCTTTTTAAAGGATTTTTTGTTTTCTTGAATCTCATGTTGTTTTCCTTATTAATTTTTTATTTCATTTTAAAATTGTTGTGTATTTGCTGTGTATTTTCTTGATCATTTTCTTCATATTTTCATCATTCATTCATTTTATCACTTTATATGTTTTATGTTTTTATGTTTACTATAATTATTTTACAAAGTGGAATGATTAAACAAACAAAACCAAAAATGTAAAATTCATTCATTCTTATAATATGATGGTTTTGTTCACGAAATACTACGATTTTATTCTCGTAGTGACAAGTGTTTTTATTTTTCCCATGTGGCCCTGATATGCCATCATCATATTTAGATCTGACAGAGGATTTTAATATCAGTGTTTTTACTTAAGAATGTTTAGAGCAACTATTATCCAAGAAATGAATTAAAAAAAACAAATTAAATGAAAAAAAAAAAAAAAAGTAAATAAATATGTGGATCGTATGACAGTGTTTTAGGACCACATAAGAAAACAAAAATGCTTGTCACTACAAGAATATAATTGTAAATTTGGAGTAAATGACCTCTTTTATGGAGGAGGAACTGACTAAAAATTATGACTTTTTATGGCACTATTGCGAATTTGTTTTCAAAATATTATGACTTTAATCTCATAAAAGTACAACATTATCTTCGTTAAATTATGATTTTTTTTTTCAAAACTACAACCTTATTCTATTTAAAATAAACTTTTGCTTCTAGTCTGTTCCTTTATTGGTTTTTATGTTTATTATAATTATTTTACTAAGTGGAATGATTAAACAAACAAAACCAAAACTATACAATTCATTCACTCTTTTAATATTATGGTTTTGTTCTCAAAATATTATGACTTTATTCTCGTAGTGACAAGTGTTTTTATTTTAGTTTCAGTGTTTTTACTCAGAGTTATTTTGAGACAAAACTGCAAAAATGTTTAGAGCAACTGTTATCCGAGAAGTGAATAAAAAAAACAAATTTAGTGACAAAAAAAAAAACCTCTGTAAATATGTGGATCGGACTCTTCTGTCTCATGTGTTTGATGAAGATTTTTAGGTGTTTGTTTATTCAAGTGAAAAAAATGAAAATAATGAGCTGATTAATGAGTGAAATGAGTGGTTATTTGCGTCTGCGTTGACAGACGTGTTTGTAATAATGGTGGACAGTTTGGAGTTTGAATAAACTTTATTAATCGTCTTGTTCTGTCGTCACTGAGTGAAACACTGTAATAACGTTCTAATTATATATCATTACTGCACTGAACCTAATTAGAATCAATGACAGGTTGTCGGTGCAGCAGCTGTTAACGTCTGACTGACAGGTGAGCAGATGTTCAGGCTCCGCCCCCCTCCTCTATACTCGCTGCACACGAGACGAGTTCATTACAAAGACACATAATAGAGGGATTTCCCTTTGGTTTAACACTGAGTTGGGATGTTATGGAGTCACAGCGTTCCATCTTCAACCCTTTAACCCTTTAACTCCTGACGTGTCAGCGGTGACACGTTCTGAACGTAGGATTTATTTAAATATTCATATAAATTCAACCGTTTACTCAATAGTTACATTTTCAGTCGTGCTGATAGAATAGACCTTGTTTTTTCCATAGACATCTGAGCATGCTCAGTTCACCCCCCCCCCCCCCCCCCCCCCCCCCCCTGTGGAATGGGGGCTCAAACACAGAGCAGTGAGTGAGTTTGGGCTTTTTTTTTTTTTTTTTTTTTTTTTTTTTTTACACCATTTTCCTTAGGGATGCACCGATATCACTTTTCTTCAGACCAAGTACAAGTACTTCCATATGAGTACTTGCCAATACCAAGTACTGATATGAGTACTTAATAATTCCATTCCAGTTCTGAGTAGGGCTGTGTATCAGCAAGAATCTGGCGATACGATACAAATCACAATACTAGGATCATGATACGATATATCAAGGCAATTTTTTTTTTTTTTTTAAGATTTTTCAGATTTTTTAAAATTATTTTTATTATCATTTATTCATTTTACATTCATTTATTCATATATATTTTTAAGATTTTTTATATATATTTTTAATGATTATTTCTTTGAAGAATTGAATTACACCAGAAATCTGCACAAATACTAAACACATTTTTATTTGATCAGAACAGGATCTAATGTTCTATCACAAAATGTTCCTGTGTTCAAACTGAAATTCTGTTTTACAGACATTCCAGTTTCAGATCCTGTTCAAATGTTCAGATTCTATTAGTTCACAACTAACATCAGAACAGGATTTGAGTTCAGTCCCAACAAAGGAACGAACATTATTGAATAAAAGAGTGTGAAATAATAATAAGTAAAATAGAAACAATAAAGAAACAAACATGAACCTCTGCCATATCTGCATTTGAATAAATACCTAAAAATATCCATACAGTACTGTTCAATATCAATACAGTACTGTGAAATGAAATATTGCGATATAATACAGAACCGATATTTTCTGACCCCCTGTTGTTGACAGAGTAAATCGGTTCATTTGTGTGTTTCTTCGGTCACGGCTGCTCTTTTTTTCTGTGTTTACCTCCATCTTGTCGATGATTTGAACTGAATTATGGGAGTTTTCTCCTGGTCCTGTGTTTGTAGTGTGGTCCTGGAAAATCTAACAGCCCCTCCCCCTTAGCCCCTCCCCTCCGACTCTTTGAGAATCAGGACACCCCTACCCCTTCACGTGAATGCGCTAAGTGGAGGGGGAGGGGTAAGGGGGAGGGGCCAAAGGTGGAAGTGGGCCCAGATGTGGTCCAGTTTCCTGCCGTCCTTCAGACTCCAGACCTGCTGATGCCCCTGCATCCTGATTGGCTGTTGTGGCTTTAAACTTGGGTTTCTCCGTTACTCGCCGTGCCGCCGAACGCCACCAACCCGATACTCCCCGACGGAGGCTCACCGGGCTCCGATGAAAGGGTCCGTTTCACGCCGAGGCGCTGAAGACGCGACTCCGTTTACAAAAGCGCCCCCTCTGCCCGTTTTGGAAGGAAGTCGACTAAAACGACACCAGGGGAGTCGAAGGCAGAGGAAAACTGATGCCGCAGCCGCACCGTCGGTCACATGACCCCACCAGGACCCGGTATGGAAACAGAGCGGCCCCGCCCATCAGGACGCAGATGTGGATTTTATCGGTTATCGATGGAAATATCGCACAATGCAACTATGTGAAAAATACAACAAGACACCAGGATGAAGCTTTAAGTCAGGGGTGTCAAACATACGGCCCGTGGGCCAGAACCGGGACGCCACAGGGTCCAGTCCGGTCCAGAGTGAAAAAATAACACTGAAGATATTAACAATCATTTAGTTCAGGTTCAACATTCAGACCAACAGGATCTACAGGAAAATGGTAACATAAGAACCTATAAATAATGACAACAAATGTTCTTGGTTTAATGTGAAAAAATGAAAATGTTTACGTTGACAAACTATCCTTTAACACAAAATATAAATAAACTGAACGAATATGAACAACCTGAAATGTCTAAAGACAAATAAGTGTAATTGTACCAATATTCAGCCTCAGTTTTATCATTACCTCCTCCAGGAGGTGCTGTGATCACTTTGCTTTGTGTGTGTGTTTGTTTGTTTGTTTGTTTGTTTGTTTGTTTGTTTGTTTGTTCTCATCTTTAGTGTAAAACTCTTCCACCCATCTTTCCCAGATCTTCCCCACAGATAGGCCTAGGCCCTGGGACCAACCCAGTCCATTTTGGTCCCAGTAGGACAAAGTTCAAGGTCACAGCAAGGTCACAACATCTACAGTTTTCCATCTGTCATCATTGAGACATTTTCGGAAATTCATAAAAAATTCAAAACAACTCCGATTCTCCTCCAGTTGGATCCACCTTTAGCTTAGAACAACCTCTTGTATGTGGAACTAAATTGTCCACATCCACTGTGGAATGTGGACTCTGTGGACATTTACACTGAACACTGAAAATCCCATTTACCACACATTTAAAATTAGAACTCAACTAATATTGATGTGAATTGAATATAATTTGACAGACACATGACTGGGACCAAGATTCAACTTTGTACAAAATATCGTTCCGCTTCATTTCTCTTGTGTTACGCTCTGTTGACTTTTGTTATTTTTTATGCACCATTTTCAAAAAATCATAAAAAATGTAATTCGTGAAATATCAGTATGAGATTTGTCTTGCACATCCATAGACATATGTTCTTGCTGTTCAATGAAAATTACAGAAGCAGTTACACAGGGAATTTGTGGGGGGTCACAATTCGTTTTCTCTTACTTTCAAATGCGAACTAATGACACCAGTTAGCCAACGCAGTTACATTATCGACATATAGGAACTCGTATATGAGCTTTCATATGGCACCATTTTTTGGATTTTTTATTTGTTTGTTTGTTTGTTAGCAAGATACCTCAAAAAGTTATGGACAGATTTTGATGAAATTTTCAGGAAATGTTGATACTGACACAAGGAACAAATGATAAAATTTTGGTGGTGATGGGGGGGGGCACTGATCTGCCTTGGCAGAGGTCTGTGCTCTCCGAGTGCTTTTCTAGTTTATACATGTTCATTCTAATGTACAGATACAGTGGATCTAAAATACACAAAACATTTAATAACAGACAGAATATTGGCACAAATACACTGATCATTATATATGTGTAAACCTTCTCTAAACGTCTGTATATTTGTATATGTGTGTAAATCTATAGTCAGATCTCTCCAGTTCATAGACAGATCCAGTGTGTGTATTTGAATCAGCTGATGGATGTTTTTGTCAGTGAATTGAGCGGCTCAGTCTGTGTTCACTTTGGGTCTAGTTGTAGACAATCAACTGGATCCAAATGACACCAACGAACCAAAAAGAAAAAAAGAACATGGACACGCACTGATCTAGAACTACAATGGACCAACACATGGAAAATACAGGAAAGGATATTTATATGAACTCAGAGAGTTTAGTTATAGACATTTACAGATGGTTTTCATAATAAATATGATTGAAATTAAAGTCAGTTTTTTATTTTTACTATAACAAACTGTTTTAAACATTTATTACATATGATCATGATAATTAATGGACACATATTAAAAGCTAAATTCTTCCTGAAAAAAGGTGCAAAAGAATTGGAAAAAAATAAAATTTTTAGGCTTTTATTGTAAAAAGTCCATAAATATCCAGGCGTCCTGTTACAGTGGGGGTCCTTAAAGGGTTAATGTTTCCAGAGCTTTAATGTGAATGAAGTTCCGATCTTTCTCACCTCCAGTCTTCGGTCGATAAAGCTGCCGCCGGTGCAGAAGAGCTTCAGGAAGAAAGGACGCCGTCTTTTTCCTGACAAAGGCTTTAAAAGTCAAATATCGAGGCGTATTTTTCTAAATGTTTCAGAGCCTTGAACGTTCGTCACTATTCACCAACGCACAATGAGTCCAGACAAAAGGACGCGAAACTGTCCAAAAAACAGAACAGACGCTGGAAATATTCCCGTCGGTGTCGTTCCAGTCAGAGTGTTCCTACCTCAGACACTGAGAATTCAACGGTTTGTGAGTGAATTATGCAGATGAAGACCAGAAAAAACCAGCCTGATGAGGAGGGTTCCAGTCTGGAGTCCAGGGAGAACCCGGTTCCAGTCTGGAATCCAGGGAGAACCCGGTTCCACTCTGGAGTCCAGGGAGAACCCGGTTCCATACCAAGAACCTTCATTTATAGAGAAGTTTCAACACAGGAAGTAGATGACGATGAGGAGGATTATTGGGTTTTTAATGGTCAGTGAACGCACCACAAAGACCTGTTAGATATGGACCAGCCTTTGGTCATATGATCATATATGGAATCAATTTGTTTTTACCCATAATGCCTTAGTGGTGTCGGGTGATCCACTCACACAATAACCTTTATACACGAAGCATTAATTGTGTGGTTTTAAGTCTCCATTTACCCACTTCACTGCTTTTGTGAAATGATTTAGGACAGTTTTAATCCATTTAAAATAACTTTACAAACAACAAAAATTAAGTATGAGAAATACATAAAAATAAACGTCACCGCTGATAAATGAGTCAGAATTACACAAGTCGATAAACCTCCATTTTGGCCTTTGCGTTAATCTTTGCTTTCATCTTAATCGTCATCTTCACTTTCGTCTTCACTATCGTCTTCATCTTTGCTTTAGTCTTCACTTTTGTCTCAATCGCCATCTTCGCTTTTGTCTTTGTCTTCGCTTTCGCCTTCGCCTTCATCTTCATCAACGCAGTCGCCTTCAGACAGTTACATACGTCAATAAATCTTCATAATCACCTTCGCTTTCATCGTCATCTTAATCTTCGTCTTCATTATCGCCTTCGTCTTCACTTTTGTCTTCCTCTTTGTCTTAATCTTCATCTTTGCTTTAGTCTTCACTTTTGTCTCAATCGCCATCTTCGCTTTTGTCTTCGTCTTCGCTATCGCCTTCGTCTTCGCTGTAGCCTACATCTTTCGCCTTCATCATCGCTTTTGCCTTCGTCTTAATCTTCATCATCGCTTTCGCCTTCAGTTACATGCGTCAATAAATCTTCATAATCGCTTTCATCGTCATCTTTGCTATCGTCTTTGTCTTCGCTTTAGCCTTTGTCTTCACATTCGCCATCACTTTTGTCTTCATGAAATAAAAAGAAATATTGCGATATATTGCAGAACTGATATTTTCTTACAGCCCTGCTGCTTTGTGGAACCACATATTTATGGTATATTTATCTGCAGCTCTGTTAAATGTGGGTGGAACTGGTCTGAACTCTTCTGTTTAGTGTCTGATGTGAACTCTGAGCTGGTTTTAGGGTTAATTCATTCGTCCACAGCTGGAGATGGACGACAACATGTCAGGCTTTGCTGCTTCATAGTTCGGGTTTCTTTATTTCTGTTGCGTTTGCGCCTCATTAGTCGGTTCTATATACAGTGGAAACAGAACCAGAGTGGAGCAGAGTGTAAACCTGTGCAGACGTCCGGTGCATAAACATTTAGAAGCTTCTACCGTTTGTGTTTGTCAGACGGTTTACGCAGCGGTGGAGGCGCTCAGGGAGGTCTGCACTCCTGCTACGTTTCCTCCGTTCGCTCCTTCATGTGGCAGGAGCTTCCACGTTTTTGGTGAACGTATTGACTACCCAGAAACCACGGGGGACTATTTTTAGCGGCGGCGGTGGCGACTCGCACCATCCTGCCGTGTCTGCGCCTGACTCACCGCCGTTACAGGAAACATGCTCTGCTCCTGCACTCGGCACAGCAGCAGCACGTGGTTTTTCCAGATTCGCCGGCCGCCGTCACCATGTGACCTCGCCAAAAGACTCTGGTTCGACCGGTAGGTCCGCTTCAGTTTTGGTTCGAGATCAAACCACAGATAAACTGGATCTGCCATTCCGACTGAAACACCAGCTTTATTTTACACCAGGTTTTCCCACAAACACACTCAGACTTTTTACTGTGTGCATTTTTATGTCAAGGGTGACGTGGCAAAAAATAAATAAATACATAGATTAATTAATTAAATAACATAACATTGAACTTTATTGATCCGTCAGGACATTAATGTTCCAGTATCAGCACAACAACCAATGTACAAATATAATAAATATATTATAAGACAAACAAACAAAAATAGTGAAACAATTGCACATTTACGACTGCGTATTAGCGCCACATCAGAAAAATAAAAACACTATAAATAACTATATAGTAAACTATATAACTATATAATAAAGTCATAATATTTCGAGAATAAAGCCATTATGAGAACAAAGTCATAGTATAAAAAAAAACCAAAAATGTAATTTTATGAAAATAATGTCATAATTTGTCATAATTCCCATGGTAAGTGAAGGCAGCATAAACGACAGGAACCTACAGGGAAACCGTTCACACTCTGGGTGGAACTGTCCACATGTTTCAGTGAAGAACTGAAGTCAGATCCTGTGATGGCGGCTAGGGGTGTAAGATAATATCTGTTCTGCAATATATCATGATATTTCATTTCACGATACTGCATTGATATCAAAGGTACTGTTTCAATATTTTTAGGTATTTATTCAAATGCAGATATGGTGGAGTTCATTTTAGTTTTTCTCTGTTGTTTATATTTTATTTATTATTATTTAACACTGTTTTATTAAATCCATCCTGAAAGCACTTTTTTCTGTCTGAGAGGCAGATGTTGGTTCCTTTGTTGGGATTGAACTCAAATCCTGTTCTGATGTTAGTTGTGAACTAATAGAATCTGAACATTTGAACAGGATCTGAAACTGGAATGTCTGTAAAACAGAATTTCAGTCTGAACACAGTTGGAACATTTGGTGACAGAACATTAGATCCTGTTGGGATCAAATACAAATGTGTTTAGGATTTGTGCAGATTTCTGCTGGAATTCAATTCTTCAAGGAAATAATCATTTAATAAAAGAAACAAACAAAAAATTGCCTTTTTAACAGTATCATGATATATCGTGATATATCGCATCGTGATCCTAGTATTGTGATTTGTATCATATTGCCAGATTCTTGCCAAAGCACAGCCCTAGTGGCGGCGGTGGCAGCGCTGCTACAGGAAGTGAATCTCCTGGTTTCTTCGTGACGGCAGATGGATTCTGGTCGACGCCTGCACTGATGTTTAATGGTCCGTTGATTTTCCAGAATGTTTGGGCTTTAATTGAACCAGTTTGTCGGGTTTGGATTTAGTTCCTGTTGTAGCCAAAACAAACTCTGGTTTGGTTTGTTTCCCACGTATGGGCTGCACCGCCATCAAGTCACCACGACTGAAGGATGAAAGTGAGTTAGAGAGTTAATGAGTTAATGAGTTAGAGAGTTAATGAGTTAATGAGTTAGAGAGTTAATGAGTTAATGAGTTAGAGAGTTAATGAGTTAGAGAGTTAATGAGTTAATGAGTTAGAGAGTTAATGAGTTAGAGAGTTAATGAGTTAATGAGTTAGAGAGTTAATGAGTTAGAGAGTTAATGAGTTAGAGAGTTAATGAGTTAATGAGTTAATGAGTTAGAGAGTTAATGAGTTAGTGAGTTAGTGAGTTAATGAGTTAGAGAGTTAATGAGTTAGTGAATTAGTGAGTTAATGAGTTAGAGAGTTAATGAGTTAGTGAATTAGTGAGTTAATGAGTTAGAGAGTTAATGAGTTAGTGAATTAGTGAGTTAATGAGTTAGAGAGTTAGTGAGTTAGAGAGTTAGAGAGTTAATGAGTTAGAGAGTTGGTGAATTAGAGAGTTAATGAGTTAGAGAGTTAATGAGTTAGAGAGTTAGTGAATTAGTGAGTTAATGAGTTAGAGAGTTAGTGAGTTAATGAGTTAGAGAGTTAGTGAGTTAGAGAGTTAATGAGTTAGAGAGTTGGTGAATTAGAGAGTTAATGAGTTAGAGAGTTAACGAGTTAATGAGTTAGAGAGTTAATGAGTTAGAGAGTTAATGAGTTAGAGAGTTAATGAGTTAATGAGTTAGAGAGTTAATGAGTTAGAGAGTTAATGAGTTAGAGAGTTAATAAGTTAGTGAGTTAGTGAGTTAGTGAGTTAATGAGTTATTGAGTTAATGAGTTAGTTAATGAGTTAGAGAGTTAATGAGTTAGTGAATTAGTGAGTTAATGAGTTAGAGAGTTAATGAGTTAGTGAATTAGTGAGTTAATGAGTTAGAGAGTTAATGAGTTAGAGAGTTGGTGAATTAGAGAGTTAATGAGTTAGAGAGTTAGTGAGTTAGAGAGTTAGTGAGTTAGAGAGTTAATGAGTTAGAGAGTTGGTGAATTAGAGAGTTAATGAGTTAGAGAGTTAATGAGTTAGAGAGTTAATGAGTTAGAGAGTTAGAGAGTTAATGAGTTAGAGAGTTAGTGAATTAGTGAGTTAATGAGTTAGAGAGTTAGTGAGTTAATGAGTTAATGAGTTAGAGAGTTAGTGAGTTAGAGAGTTAATGAGTTAGAGAGTTAATGAGTTAGAGAGTTAATGAGTTAGTGAATTAGTGAGTTAATGAGTTAGAGAGTTAATGAGTTAGTGAATTAGTGAGTTAATGAGTTAGAGAGTTAGTGAGTTAGAGAGTTAGAGAGTTAATGAGTTAGAGAGTTGGTGAATTAGAGAGTTAATGAGTTAGAGAGTTAACGAGTTAGAGAGTTAATGAGTTAGAGAGTTAATGAGTTAGAGAGTTAGTGAATTAGTGAGTTAATGAGTTAGAGAGTTAGAGAGTTAATGAGTTAGAGAGTTAATGAGTTAGAGAGTTAATAAGTTAATGAGTTAGAGAGTTAATGAGTTAATGAGTTAGAGAGTTAATGAGTTAGTGAGTTAGTGAGTTAATGAGTTATTGAGTTATTGAGTTAATGAGTTAGTTAATGAGTTAGAGAGTTAATGAGTTAGAGAGTTAATGAGTTAGTGAATTAGTGAGTTAATGAGTTAGAGAGTTAATGAGTTAGTGAATTAGTGAGTTAATGAGTTAGAGAGTTAATGAGTTAGAGAGTTGGTGAATTAGAGAGTTAATGAGTTAGAGAGTTAATGAGTTAGAGAGTTAGTGAATTAGTGAGTTAATGAGTTAGAGAGTTAGTGAGTTAGAGAGTTAATGAGTTAGAGAGTTGGTGAATTAGAGAGTTAATGAGTTAGAGAGTTAACGAGTTAGAGAGTTAATGAGTTAGAGAGTTAGTGAATTAGTGAGTTAATGAGTTAGAGAGTTAGTGAGTTAATGAGTTAGAGAGTTAGTGAGTTAGAGAGTTAATGAGTTAGAGAGTTGGTGAATTAGAGAGTTAATGAGTTAGAGAGTTAACGAGTTAAAGAGTTAATGAGTTAGAGAGTTAGTGAATTAGTGAGTTAATGAGTTAGAGAGTTAGTGAGTTAATGAGTTAGAGAGTTAGTGAGTTAATGAGTTAGAGAGTTAACGAGTTAGAGAGTTAGTGAGTTAGTGAATTAGTGAGTTAATGAGTTAGTGAGTTAGTGAGTTAGAGAGTTAATGAGTTAATGAGTTAGAGAGTTAGTGAGTTAATGAGTTAGAGAGTTAGTGAGTTAGAGAGTTAATGAGTTAGAGAGATGGTGAATTAGAGAGTTAATGAGTTAGAGAGTTAATGAGTTAATGAGTTAGAGAGTTAATGAGTTAGTGAGTTAGTGAGTTAATGAGTTATTGAGTTAATGAGTTAGAGTTAATGAGTTAGTGAGTTAGAGAGTTAATGAGTTAGAGAGTTAATGAGTTAGAGAGTTAATGAGTTAGTGAATTAGTGAGTTAATGAGTTAGAGAGTTAATGAGTTAGTGAATTAGTGAGTTAATGAGTTAGAGAGTTAATGAGTTAGTGAATTAGTGAGTTAATGAGTTAGAGAGTTAGTGAGTTAGAGAGTTAATGAGTTAGAGAGTTGGTGAATTAGAGTTAATGAGTTAGAGAGTTAACGAGTTAGAGAGTTAGAGAGTTAATGAGTTAGAGAGTTAGTGAATTAGTGAGTTAATGAGTTAGAGAGTTAGTGAGTTAATGAGTTAATGAGTTAGAGAGTTAGTGAGTTAGAGAGTTAATGAGTTAGAGAGTTGGTGAATTAGAGAGTTAATGAGTTAATGAGTTAGAGAGTTAGTGAGTTAATGAGTTAGAGAGTTAGTGAGTTAATGAGTTAGAGAGTTAACGAGTTAGAGAGTTAGAGAGTTAGTGAGTTAGTGAATTAGTGAGTTAATGAGTTAGAGAGTTAGTAAGTTAGAGAGTTAATGAGTTAATGAGTTAGAGAGTTAATGAGTTAGAGAGTTAGTGAGTTAATGAGTTAGAGAGTTAGTGAGTTAGAGAGTTAATGAGTTACAGAGATGGTGAATTAGAGAGTTAATGAGTTAGAGAGTTAGTGAGTTAGAGAGTTAATGAGTTAGAGAGTTGGTGAATTAGAGAGTTAATGAGTTAGAGAGTTAACGAGTTAGAGAGTTAGAGAGTTAATGAGTTAGAGAGTTAGTGAATTAGTGAGTTAACGAGTTAGAGAGTTAGTGAGTTAGTGAATTAGTGAGTTAACGAGTTAGAGAGTTAATGAGTTAGAGAGTTAGTGAGTTAGAGAGTTAGAGAGTTAATGAGTTAATGAGTTAGAGAGTTAATGAGTTAGAGAGTTAATGAGTTAGAGAGTTAGTGAGTTAGAGAGTTGGTGAATTAGAGAGTTAATGAGTTAGAGAGTTAACGAGTTAGAGAGTTAACGAGTTAGAGAGTTAGAGAGTTAATGAGTTAATGAGTTAGAGAGTTAATGAGTTAGAGAGTTAATGAGTTAGAGAGTTAGTGAATGAATGCAGACATGAACCAGAAAAATCAACCTGATGAGGATGGACTGAGTCTGGAGTCCAGGGATGAACCCAGATCCTCCTCATGGATCCTCAGTTCATTTTCATGTAAATGTTGAACAAATGTTTTTATCACAACAGCATCTATAAAAATAACAACAGTATAACAGTATGTGTAAAATGTCTATATAGAAATAACAACAGTATAACAGTATGTGTAAAACGTCTATATAGAAATAACAACAGTATAACAGCATGTGTAAAATGTCTATATAGATATAACAGTATGTATAAAATGTCTATATAGAAATAACAACAGTATAACAGTATGTGTAAAACGTCTATATAGAAATAACAACAGTATAACAGCATGTGTAAAATGTCTATATAGATATAACAACAGTATAACAGTATGTATAAAATGTCTATATAAAAATAACAACAGTATAATGGCATGTGTAAAATGTCTATATAGAAATAACAGTATAACAGTATGTATAAAATGTCTATATAGAAATAACAACAGTATAACAGTATGTATAAAATGTCTATATAAAAATAACAACAGTATAACAGTATGTATAAAATGTCTATATAGAAATAACAACAGTATAACAGCATGTGTAAAATGTCTATATAGAAATAACAACAGTATAGCAGTATGTATAAAATGTCTATATAGAAATAACAACAGTATAACAGTATGTATAAAATGTCTATATAGAAATAACAGTATAACAGTATGTATAAAATGTCTATATAGAAATAACAGTATAACAGCATGTGTAAAATGTCTATATAGAAATAACAGTATGTATAAAATGTCTATATAGAAATAACAACAGTATAACAGTATGTATAAAATGTCTATATAAAAATAACAACAGTATAGCAGTATGTATAAAATGTCTATATAGAAATAACAACAGTATAACAGTATGTGTAAAATGTCTATATAGAAATAACAACAGTATAACAGTATGTATAAAATGTCTATATAGAAATAACAACAGTATAACAGTATGTGTAAAATGTCTATATAGAATTAACAACAGTATAACAGCATGTGTAAAATGTCTATATAGAAATAACAGTATAACAATATGTATAAAATGTCTATATAGAAATAACAACAGTATAACAGTATGTATAAAATGTCTATATAAAAATAACAGTATAACAGTATGTATAAAATGTCTATATAGAAATAACAACAGTATAACAGTATGTATAAAATGTCTATATAAAAATAACAACAGTATGTGTAAAATGTCTATATAGAAATAACAACATTATAGCAGTATGTATAAAATGTCTATATAGAAATAACAACAGTATAACAGTATGTGTAAAATGTCTATATAAAAATAACAGTATAACAGTATGTATAAAATGTCTATATAGAAATAACAACTGTATAGAAGTAAAAATATCTACAGATAAATAACAATAAAACAGTTTAAAAGTTTAGATAAAATATAAAAATTAAAGAAACGAAGCTTCGATTCAGGAAAATTGTAAAAGAATATTTCTTTTAGATCAAATTGATTCAAGTCGATGAATTGTTTCAGCTCTAGTTCGTTGTGTTTCTTGAACCTTCGTCATCTGTTTCATTTGTTTTTCATCAGTTTGGCCGTTTCATCCTCTTACATCTAATCTTTTTGAATCTTTTTTGTTCTGTTTCCTTTACCTTGGACATTATTTCCCTGATCGTTGACCTGAAAACCCCTAAACTGAGTGACAGCGGGTTCTGTTTGGGTTCTGTTTAGGTTCTGTTTAGGTTCTGTTTGGGTTCTGTTTGGGTTCTGTTAAGGCTCTGTTTGGGTTCTGTTTAGGTTCTGTTTGGGTTCTGTTTAGGTTCTGTTAAGGCTCTGTTTAGGTTCTGTTTGGGTTCTGTTTGTCTTATGTTTGGTTTCTGTTTGGGTTCTGTTTGGGTTCTGTTTAGGTTCTGTTTGGGTTCTGTTTAGGTTCTGTTTGGGTTTTGTTTGGGTTCTGTTAAGGCTCTGTTAAGGCTCTGTTTAGGTTCTGTTTGGGTTCTGTTTAGGTTCTGTTTGGGTTTTGTTTGGGTTCTGTTAAGGCTCTGTTAAGGCTCTGTTTGGGTTCTGTTTAGGTTCTGTTTGGGTTCTGTTTAGGGTCTGTTTGGGTTTTGTTTGGGTTCTGTTAAGGCTCTGTTAAGGCTCTGTTTGGGTTCTGTTTAGGTTCTGTTTGGGTTCTGTTTGGGTTCTGTTTAGGTTCTGTTTGGGTTCTGTTTGGGTTCTGTTTGGCTTATGTTTGGTTTCTGTTTAGGTTCTGTTTGGGTTCTGTTTAGGTTCTGTTAAGGCTCTGTTTGGGTTCTGTTTGGGTTCTGTTTGGATTCTGTTAAGGCTCTGTTTGGGTTCTGTTTAGGTTCGGTTTGGGTTATGTTTGGGTTCGGTTTAGGTTCTGTTAAGGCTCTGTTTAGGTTCTGTTTGGGTTCTGTTTGTCTTATGTTTGGTTTCTGTTTGGGTTCTGTTTGGGTTCTGTTTAGGTTCTGTTTGGATTCTGTTAAGGCTCTGTTTGGGTTCTGTTTGGGTTCTGTTTGTCTTATGTTTGGTTTCTGTTTGGGTTCTGTTTGGGTTCTGTTTGGGTTCTGTTTGTCTTATGTTTGGTTTCTGTTTGGGTTCTGTTTGGGTTCTGTTTAGGTTCTGTTAAGGCTCTGTTTAGGTTCTGTTTGGGTTCTGTTTGTCTTATGTTTGGTTTCTGTTTGGGTTCTGTTTGGGTTCTGTTTAGGTTCTGTTTGGTTTCTGTTTGGGTTCTGTTGGACAGGTGGAACCCTTTGGTTCTGTGGTTAGGTTCTATCGTATGTCGTTTCCGTCCTGCTGCAGTTTTGTCGCAGGAACACGTCGACCTGAATCTGCTGGTGTTTCTTCACCTTTCCCTGAGGTCCGACCCCCCCCCCCCCCCCCCCCCTCAGTTTCCCACAGTTCCATGCTTCACCTATTGAACCCGTCCACCAGCCCAGGAATGGAGAGGGTGGGGGGGGTGGGGGGGGCAGGAATGTGTCTCCCACTCGGAGCCAAAACACAAAACAGGGAAGGCAGAACTAAACTGACCCGCCTCCAGGGACCCAGGCCCGCCCTCTGATTGGCCGGTGGCTGTAGGCTGACCACCGGTCCTGTGTCCTCATTGGCTGCCGGTCGGTCCTCACTCCCCGCTGCTTGTCGGCCAATCAGAGCGCTCTCATGCTGTTAAAGTATGTGTGTGTGTGTGTGTGTGTGTGTGTGTCGTCTGGGGTCTTTCCTGGTTCCTCCAATAACATCCCAGGACATCCATCCACTTTATCAGCCTCCAAAAAAACACAGAGTTACGTTTACGAAGAGAAGACGATGGCGTCCAAAGCAGGAACAGCAGCTATTTATAGAAGATCTGCAGAAGAGAGGGATCCACTGAAGGAAGTTTATAGAAGATCTACAGAAGAGAGGGATCCACTGAAGGAAGTTTATAGAAGATCTACAGAAGAGAGGGATCCACTGAAGGAAGTTTATAGAAGATCTACAGAAGAGAGGGATCCACTGAAGGAAGTTTATAGAAGATCTACAGAAGAGAGGGATCCACTGAAGGAAGTTTATAGAAGATCTACAGAAGAGAGGGATCCACTGAAGGAAGTTTATAGAAGATCTACAGAAGAGAGGGATCCACTGAAGGAAGTTTATAGAAGATCTACAGAAGAGAGGGATCCACTGACGGAATTTTATACATGATCTACAGAAGAGAGGGATCCACTGAAGGAAGTTTATAGAAGATCTACAGAAGAGAGGGATCCACTGAAGGAAGTTTATAGAAGATCTACAGAAGAGAGGGATCCACTGAAGGAAGTTTATAGAAGATCTACAGAAGAGAGGGATCCACTGACAGAATTTTATACATGATCTACAGAAGAGAGGGATCCACTGAAGGAAGTTTATAGAAGATCTACAGAAGAGAGGGATTCACTGAAGGAAGTTTATAGAAGATCTGCAGAAGAGAGGGATCCACTGAAGGAAGTTTAGAGAAGATCTGCAGAAGAGAGGGATCCACTGACGGAAGATTATAGAAGATCTACAGAAGAGAGGGATCCACTGAAGGAAGTTCATAGAAGATCTACAGAAGAGAGGGATCCACTGACGGAATTTTATACATGATCTACAGAAGAGAGGGATCCACTGAAGGAAGTTTATAGAAGACCTGCAGAAGAGAGGGATCCACTGAAGGAAGTTCATAGAAGATCTACAGAAGAGAGGGATCCACTGACGGAATTTTATACATGATCTACAGAAGAGAGGGATCCACTGAAGGAAGTTTATAGAAGATCTACAGAAGAGAGGGATCCACTGAAGGAAGTTTATAGAAGATCTACAGAAGAGAGGGATCCACTGAAGGAAGTTTATAGAAGATCTGCAGAAGAGAGGGATCCACTGAAGGAAGTTTATAGAAGATCTGCAGAAGAGAGGGATCCACTGAAGGATGTTCATAGAAGATCTACAGAAGAGAGGGATCCACTGACGGAATTTTATACATGATCTACAGAAGAGAGGGATCCACTGAAGGAAGTTTATAGAAGATCTACAGAAGAGAGGGATCCACTGAAGGAAGTTTATAGAAGATCTACAGAAGAGAGGGATCCACTGAAGGAAGTTTATAGAAGATCTGCAGAAGAGAGGGATCCACTGAAGGAAGTTTATAGAAGATCTGCAGAAGAGAGGGATCCACTGAAGGATGTTCATAGAAGATCTACAGAAGAGAGGGATCCACTGACGGAATTTTATACATGATCTACAGAAGAGAGGGATCCACTGAAGGAAGTTTATAGAAGATCTACAGAAGAGAGGGATCCACTGAAGGAAGTTTATAGAAGATCTACAGAGGAGAGGGATCCACTGAAGGAAGTTTATAGAAGATCTACAGAAGAGAGGGATCCACTGAAGGAAGTTTATAGATGATCTGCAGAAGAGAGGGATCCACTGAAGGAAGTTAATAGAAGATCTGCAGAAGAGAGGGATCCACTGAAGGAAGGGAGACATGAAACCAAGCACTGACACACAATCATACATATGAATTTGAGGGATGTAACAATTTTTTATTTTTATTTTTTACCCTTTAGCACCAAAACTATTGGTTGAATTCATACCACGGTGGGTTTATAGATGAGCAGTGACCTAAAATAGATGTGATTACATTTTGGGAAAAGTTGGTCAAAGTTCACATTTTTAATGAATTTTTAAAATCTTTTTTTTTTTTTTTTTTTTTACCATATTTTCTTATAATGAATAAATTTTGTCTATGCTGTCTATAGTCGCTTTTCCGTTGACCCGCAAATTGCGCATAAAACTTTGCGTAATGGAAAAACGACAATTTCGCCCAAACTCGTTTTTCGATGAAAAGTTTTTGTTCTTGCAAGAGGTGGTTTTTCAGGCGTAATGCAAATAGTATATCACCCAAAACTGTAATGGAAAGACATTTTTCATCAGCTAGAGTCACATGATGTTGACGTATGTTATAACAAGAGAAGAAGAGTTTTACAACAAACGTGTGTATGTGTGGACACACCAGTTTAGAATTTAGCCGGAGATAGAGGAGGAATATAGAAGAATAATGAATATATCTGTAAATCAACACCAGATTTGCATTTGTCACCATGTTTATGGGATGACTTCTGGTGTCATCTCGCGATAATAAATAAATAAATCATCGCATTTGTGATTTAATGGAAAAACTGACATTACGCACTTCTGTTTTTTTTTACATTTAGTAAATATCAGTAAAGTTTTGTGCAGATGTCCGATGGAAAAGCCACTTATGTCTATAGTGACATCAGCTGGATCGATGCCAAAATAAGTGACAATACGTGTTAGGGGCGGGGCTTGTTGTGCCTGGAACCACATATTTTGAGAATTGAAGCTAGTTTGTGAAATTCTGAATATTAACGTGAATATTTGGTGGTTTGTTTCCTCGTCTGTGACTCTAACAGATACGTTTCCAGAGGAGTTATTGAAGACTTGAGTAAGAAAAGAACGTAAGATAAGACGTCAGCTTCTGGACGTAACATCTACTGGTAGGGCCAAATATGTTTGGCAGCGTCGGACAGCGGATCATGTGACTTTTGCGTCTCAGTTTTCTTTAGTTTGGGAACGGTCACAGTCTGAATAAGAATGAACGGTGGTTGAATGAAGGTGGATCTAGTGTTTCATACATGAACAGACTTTACACATGAGTTCATTCGGTCCAAAAACCTCATTCTGTCTTTATCTTCGTCCTCTGAACATTAAGTCGACCGTCTGACGTTTCTCGCTCATATTTCGTTCTCCACAGTCTTTGTCTTGGTCTGTGGTGTTTCCTTCCTTTGTGTCCTTTTTTTATTTCACTGCTCAACGAAGTGAAGGCACTTCGATAGCATTTATTCAAACATCTTGTCCAAATTTTTATCTTCTTTGGGACAATGTCAACAAAGTTTGTTCACAGTTTTGAGAAATTTAGATTTTTTAATTTTTGATGAAGTTTTTAAATATTATTAATGTTACTTTCCTTCTAATGGTTTGTATTTTGATGGTTTAGAACACGTAAATAATTACAGATATCAGTCTAGTTCCTATTGAGCACTGATAGAAGTCAGATATGGACTTTCATTTGGGTTCATGACCTTTGACCTTGAGTGACCTTGAAGGGTCAAACTAAAGGTCACCAGTGTGTAGGTTTCAACAGTATTCTCCTAAACTACTGGTCGGATTCATTTAAAGATTTATATGGTTTTTTTTTGGGGGGGGGGACAATGTCTACAAAAGTTTTTCGCAGTTTTGAGAAACTTAGATTTTTTGATTTTTGACAAATTTTTCTTAACATTCTAAATGTTTCTTTCCTTCTCCTGGTCCATCTGTTGATGCTTTAGAACATGTCAATGGTTCCAGATATCAGTCTAGTTCCTATTGGTCACTGATAGAAGTCATATCTGGACTGTGATTGGATGAGTTCAGTTCTCCTCCGGTGGAAGTCCCGCCCACTTCTATAGTTAGATTGATCTGCATCCAGAACCAGGACTGGAACACAGACCAGAACCAGGACTGGAACATAGAACAGAACCAGGACTGGAACACAGAACAGAACCAGGACTGGAACACAGACCAACAGGACTGAACAGAACCAGGACTGGAACACAGACCAGAACCAGGACTGGAACACAGAACAGAACCAGGACTGGAACATAGAACAGAACCAGGACTGGAACACAGAACAGAACCAGGACTGGAACACAGAACATGTTGCTGACGTATAAGGACACTGGAGACGGTCCTCTTTGCGTCTTGTATGGGACTGTAAGAAAATATCGGTTCTGCAATATATCGTGATTTTTCATTTCACAATACTGTATCGATATTTTTCGGTATTTATTCAAATGCAGATATGGTGGAGGTTCATTTTTGTTTTTCTTTTTTGTTTATATTTTATTTATTCTTATTTAACACTCTTATTCCATAATGTTGGTTCCTTTGTTTGGATTGAACTCAAATCCTGTTCTGATGTTAGTTGTGAACTAATAGAATCTGAACATTTGAACAGGATCTGAAACTGGAATGTCTGGAAAACAGAATTTCACTTTGAACACAGTTGGAACATTTGGTGATAGAACATTAGATCCTGTTGGGATCAAATAAAAATGTGTTTAGTATTTGTGCAGATTTCTGCTGGAATTCTATTCTTCCAGGAAATAATCATTAAAAAAAAAGAAACAAAAAATTGCCTTTTTAACAGTATCATGATATATCGTCTTGTGATCCTAGTATTGTGATTTGTATCGTATCTCCACATTCTTGCTCATAAACAGCCCTAGTCTTGTTCTGATCCGTTTCATTGTGGTCGTTGCTCCACACATGAATATTTTGCTTCTTCTTTTTTTAAATTTCAGCTCCTGTTTTCTGATGCACAAATTGAAAACACGCTGCCTGTGAACGCACCTTGCATCCTCATCATGTCGAATTCTAATTTCTATTATTCACGGCGCCGCCCGTCGGTGGTGGCGGCTCCTGGTTTCGCCGTCAGATTCCCGCCGCGGTGAATCACGGAAACCCGGAGCCGAGCGCGACGTGAAGCCGACGGAGGCCGACCAGTCTCTGTTTGAGCTAATTAGCGTCTGGAGATGAATGTGTTGATGATTTAATGGTGTGAAAACATTACACATTCTGTATTTAAACAAACCACACACTTTGGCTTTCCTCGGCGCCAGGAGGCGTTTTGTCAGAGGAGGCGGCGGTTTTTAGTCGAGTATTTATTTTACTAATGGAGGCCATTTGCATTTGGAGAAACAAACGGCGTCCTAACCCCGGGCCTTCGTGGCGGCGGCGGCGTGGAGGCTCCTGTCACCGTTTTCTTTTCTTCTGGTTGGAGACGAGTGGTATTTGGTGTGAGTCTGGCTCATCCACTCATCTGCATCTTATTTGAATTTCCTGCTTGCATAATTCTCCGGTTAATGTGGAACGGCTCGGCGCTGCCACAGCTGTTTTGCCTTTCCTGCCTGGCAAGGACGGCACTCGCACAGCGGCGGGTGGGGGGGAGGGGGAGGGGGGGATGGGGGGGGAAAGGGAAATGTTTAAAAAGAAAAAAATCTGCAAGTCATGTGGTGCAAAAATACAGTACAAACAACGTGTGATCCCCCGAGGACGGAGGAGGAGGAGGACGACTGGAGTCAAACACACACCCCCCACCCACCGCCGCCGCCGCCAAACCCAGGCCCCCCTCCACACTGAGCATGTGCGGCGGTGGGAGCCCTGAGCTGTGCCATGCCGGGCCTAATTGGTGGGTAAGGGGCCTGGGCAGCGCCAGGCGGACTTCAACCCTCCGCATTAAGGCTGTTGACGCATTCACAGGCCGATTAGAGGCTGTTTGTGCGCTCGTTAGCCTCGTCTGAACCCGGCTTTAATCAGCCAATGAGAACACACCGACGCGCCGCAGGAATCTGACGGACACCACGGACGCACCGCTTCATTTATTATGTCACAACCGTGTTTTTTCTGCTGTGGAGACGTTAAAGGCTTCTGAGGGTCTGGTGGTTGTCACGGCAACGCACTGTAAATACACGACGTGGACGAAAGTGTGTGGACGCTTTGGATTCTAACAGAGGTCTGGGATCCAAAACAATAAGGACCAATGTCAGAATATAGTTTTATATTATGGGATAGATATCATTGGTCTAAATTCAGATACTTAATTTCAGTGCAAAAAAATTCAGTCCCAGAAATTCAGTGGCTTTTATAATTCAAAATCTGGTAAGACAGATTTACTTCCATACGTTTCACACATAAAGGAATTAAAAGACTAGAAACAGAGTGCAATAAAAAAAATAAAGTAAAGTGCAGAATAAAAGAGAATGAAACCACTTCAGATATGGAACTTATTTAAGAAGGAGGTGACGACAGATAGGATTGTACATCGTAATCCACTGCTTACAAACAGTGAATTCATCATTTAAAAGGAAAGTATTTATCTGTAACAGTAAAAGAAAGCCCAGTTTAAGGAACAGAGGAAATTCATGTTAAAGGAATAGAGAAAAAAAAGAGGAAAAAGAAAAGAAAAAAATCAAATAATAATAATAATCCAGTGCACATGTGATAAATGTAACAAAAACTATTCATATCATTTATTCTATACATGATTATTGTTATAAATAAAGTGTAACTGATCATTGAATCAGATTAAAGGTGATTAAATAGGAAGAAAAAGAGGAATTAAATGATTCCAACATACATTATGTGTCCAAAAGTATGTGGACACATTGGATTCAGGTGTTTCTGTTCTAACAGAGGTCTGGGATAAAAACGACAAGGACAAATGTCAGAACAGAGTTTTATATTATGGGATGGATATCATTGGTTTAAATTCTTATCTTTGTTTCTAAAATGACTCACAGATGTTTGGACTGAATTCTAGTCTGAGACGATGGATCTGAGATGAGGAGGTCTGGGATCCTGAGTGTTTAAAGTATATGAGTAAAAAGACCAAAATAATCAACAAAAAGAACAAATAATTTAAAAATGAACAAAAATTGACAAAATAATCAACAAAATGAACAAAACTTGACAAAATAATCAACAAAATGAATGAAATAATTTAAAAAATGAACAAAAATTGACAAAAAAAAAATCAAAATGAACAAAATAATTTAAAGAATGAACAAAAATTGACAAAATTATTGACAAAATGAACAAAATAATCAAATTAATCTCTCAACATTGGTGTTATTGGTTTTTTTTCATCCATGACTGATTTTCAGTGTTTTTCCTCTAAATGTCTCTAACATTTTTCTGCTTTGACTGTAAATAATCATCTTCATCTACTTTCATCACATCTGACTGAGGAAGACAAACCTACCATTAAACTGTAAATAAATCTTGCTGTTTGTGTGTGTGATCCTCCTGAACAGGACATGTGACAGCTGCAGACATCATGTGTCCACAGATTTATGTCCATAGAGTTCACGAACAGCCATCTTTGAGTCATTTCTGTTGAATTTCAGATCTGTTTCATCTCCATTCGATCAGTCTGAACAGAGGATGAGCAATGATTCGATCTGAAGTCGAACCAACAGCCGGCCAATCAAGTGACGTTAGGTTGGTCATGTGACTCCAAAATAATTCAGATACTTAATTTCAGTGCAAAAAAATTCAGTGGCTTTTATAATTCCAAATCTGATGAGACAGACTGACTTGTGTAGAAACGTGGCTCATAAATAATCGTACCGGTCATCATCCCAGTCTGTACCTGCAGGATGGGCTGCTTTTTGGGCCTTTTTTTGTCCAAACCAGGTTCAGATTCGTGTCAGATCCATAAATCACTGATGTTTTCACTGATTCTTGTCCACGTGTTTTTTTTTTTTTTTTTTTTTTTACTGGTGGATTCTTTATTAGATGTTTTCAGTGTTTCCAGATCGGCCACAGCTGTTTTGTCTGTTTTTATTACTTTCCTCAGCAGGTGGGGTTAGCCCTGTGTGTGTGTGTGTGTGTGTGTGTGTGTGTGTGTGTTTTTTCATTGGACTCGTTGTCGTCGTCTCTTTGTCCGTCCTGTTATTAGCTCGCTCCAGCGCCGGTCATCCTGACATATTGAGTCGTTCCTGGTGTCCACGTCCACAATAACTGAGGTGGAATTCAGCTCCGTCCACATCACTAATGAAATCTGAGGAGGCCTTTTGTTGTTCCACGTCGGAGCGTGAAGTCAGTTACCTTCAGTCTGAACGGAGCCTAAATGTCTTTTTACCAATTATTTTTCAACTTTTTTTTCAATATTTTTCTATTTCTGTCCATTTATTATCATTATAATATCGTCGCTGTCAGGTGGAAACCTCTTATGTCCAAAACGGTTATTTTTCAGGAAACTGGAAAAACGATGGATATTCTAAATAAATGAGTGGAGTTCAGAGAAGCTGTTTTAAACACATTTCATTGGTTAAATATTTCTAAAAACGTCAGGCTAATGCAAACACTGACCAATGAAATTGTTTTACAACAAAAAAAACAAACAAAAAAAACAAAATGGACTTATGAGGTTTCCTCCCTACAGCGACAATTTGCAATAAATGCTTAAAACTGTGTGTTATAGCAAAAAAATATTTTTTATCATAGTTTTTATGAAAACAACTGTAAATATTCAGGATGAAATTTTACGAGATTATAGAAATACGTGTTCAACTCTTTTCCGTGTGGTTGGCCTCAGAGCAGAATGGACTCAGTCACATTTTTCAGATTTGTTCCACATTTACCTTCAGTCTGAACGGAGACTGAATGTGTTTTTGACAATTATTTTGCACCTTTTTTCCAATATTTTTTTGTATCTGGCCATTTTATT
Source organism: Sphaeramia orbicularis (assembly GCF_902148855.1). Lineage (NCBI taxonomy): Eukaryota > Metazoa > Chordata > Actinopteri > Kurtiformes > Apogonidae > Sphaeramia > Sphaeramia orbicularis. The sequence continues at coordinate 55,710,636 of NC_043967.1, read as the reverse complement.
ATCATTATAATATCGTCGCTGTCAGGTGGAAACCTCTTATGTCCAAAACAGTTATTTTTCAGGAAACTGGAAAAACGATGAATATTCTAAATAAATGAGTGGAGTTCAGAGAAGCTGTTTTCAACACTTTTCATAGGTTAAATGTTTCTAAAACCATCAGGTCAACATGAAGACTGACCAATAAAATGGTATTAGTGCTGTTCAAACTGTCTGAAACAGATCAGATCAGATAATTTGAGGGAGTAGGACGTTTGTTTACACACCCCCCCCCCCCCCCCCCAGAACCGGGTCCGGATCGGCCTGATCTTGTGACTAAATCCAATCCGATCTGATCTTCTAAAAAAGGCCAGATCAGCAGCCGATACCGATCTGGAGATTGGGTCAGGACATCCCTAGTTCAGACTGTCTGTATCAGATCAGATCCAGGTCACATATGGGTGAAAAATCAGATTTATTCCACATTTACCTTCAGTGTGAACGGAGCTGAAATCTGAACTGAAACAAAACTGGGTCAATAGAATCGATCCGCAGCAGCTTTGATGATCAGATGGTTTAAGGTTCGTCTTCTGTGTCATGTGAGGAGGTTTAATCAACCAACAACACCAGAACCTGAACCTGAACCAGAACCTGAACCAGAACCAGAATCACCAACTGCACAATCTGCACAGCGTCGTCTTCTTATGGGTTAAATATAAAAAATAAGACAATAATAAACAGATTGAACTGTTGTGATGTTTCCATGTCATTTAAGGCCCAGATGTTACTTTTCTTTGCCTTTAATCATTTAATATTGAAACTAGGGATGTAACGATTACCAGTAGAACCATAAACGGTGGTAAAATCGCAGACAGTATTACTGTTTAAATTCTAATTCTCATGATAACTGTGTTTGATTACTGCACTTTTGGGGAAAAAACACCTATGTAAAGATCTGCTTTTATGTCAAATATTTGAGTACAGTTTTAATTTACAATTTTAATTTTCTATACCTAATATTCTGAACCAATATTCACTTTTAAAGTCTTTGAAAAGGTTCATTAAACATCTGTGTGTTATTTATGCAATAAATTAGATACATTTTTTAAATCAGATTTTTTTTGTGTGTGTGTGTTTTTTGTCCTTTTATGTTTTTATAGTAGGTTAAAGTGAAAAAATAATAGACAGATGATATAGATGAAGCTGTGCAGAAAAAACAGATCCCAAACATGGGTATAGTAAACATTTGTTTATAGAGTATATCCTACTATAATGGACGTTTCTGTGTCCGACGCGTGTTTGTCCGATTGATGTCCTGATGTTGCAGCACGGGAGAGCGTTATCGTACAAAGGCACCACGGGTACAATGCTGCTAGTAGAGGTAAAATCAAAAGGACTGAAAAACAGACAAAATAGGCTCAGACCGCTAAGGGTTCATATTTGAATGTTTCTGCCAAGAGGAAGTGCATTGTGCCAATTATTTAATTTATTTATTTATTTTTCAAAATACAACTTGGTTAAATTATTTCAGTGTGTGCATTAGTACTTTTTGAACATTTTGAGCACAATTTCAACAATACTGCAATAATAATGATAATTTTGGTCACAATAACTGATCTGAAATGTCCGTATGGTTCCATCACTAATTGAAACCTTTAAAGGACGTGTTCACTGTTTTAGACTAAATAAACGTATCCCATGTTTAGTGACTGATCTAAAGCAAACAAGAAATCCTTAAATATTTCAGTTTAGGAGAAAAAAATGGAAAAAAAAGTTCGTTCTGGTTTCATAAATTCTGGTGCAGCCAAGAATTTCCTTCTGATTTTCCGTATTTTGATAATTGACTTGACATTAATCATGATAAATGCCACTAAGTTGTTATTATTATTATTATTTTTTTTTTTTTTCAGTTTAGAGGCTGATTTTTGGTTCGTGGTGATTATGAAGGTGAATTTAGTTGGTTTTCTCTTTTATGTTGTGATTTTATTGTGGTTGTGTCAGAAGTTATTTGTAACAAGATGGAAATGGAAACAGGCTTTAGATGATTTTTGTTATTTTTAATTGATCTAATATGGAAGCCGGTGGATCTGAGTCCTAATTCAACAACAGAAACATTTATGGTGTTGAACTCTTCTTTATGATCATGATGTTTCATTAATTAAAAAAAAAGAACATTCACAAAACGACTATAACGAGAACAGTGTGAATCAGCTCAACTCTATAGATGTGTGTTTGAGTTTTATTGTGATTCTGAGGATTGTTTTCAGTTCAGTTTGTTTCAAATATGCAACAAAATGAACAAAATAACCCTAGAAATAAAACAAGTTTCAAGAAAAAAAAGAAAACTCACATATATACATGTATATGATGACATCATTTGCATATTCGAAAAGGAGGAGGAAGTGTGACTTATTTAAACCACAACTTCTTGAATTTCAAAAACGCCTTAAGTCAGATGAATATAATGTTATTTAAAATTTTCAAAAATCTGATTTGTTCCATATTTACTTTCAGTGTGAATGGAGCCTAAATGTCTTTTTGCCAATTATTTTGCACTTTTTTTCCCAATATTTTTCAATATCTGGCCTTTTATTATCATTATAATATTGTCGCTGTCAGGTGGAAACCTCTTATGTCCAAAACGGTTATTTTTCAGGAAACTACAAAAACGATGGATATTCTAAATAAGTGAGTGGAGTTCAGAGAAGCTGTTTTAAACACTTTTCGTTGGTTAAATATTTCTAAAACCGTCAGGTCAATGTGCAGACTGACCAATAAAATAGGATTAGTGCTGTTCAAACTGAAACAGATCAGATCCAGGTCACATATGGGAGAAAAACCAGGTTTGTTCCACATTTACCTGTAGTGTGAACGGAGCCTTAGTTTCATCTTTTGCTTTGTCTCTTATGTAGTTTTTACGTTAATCTTGTTCCATAGTTTATGTTTTCTTCACCTTGTGTTTATTTTAGGTCATTTTCTTCATGTTTTGTCTCTTACATTTTTACATTTTGTGTTTTTTTTTTTTTTGGGTTTGTTTGTTTTCATATTCTTGGTGAATTTGTATGTGAAAAAATCAGATTCGTTCCACATTTACCTTCAGTGTGAATGGACCCTCAGTTTCATCTTTTTCTTTTACATAGTTTTTACGTTAATCTTATTCCATCGTTTGTTTTCTTCACCTTGTGTCTATTCTAGGTCGTTTTCTTCATGTTTTGTCTTGTACATTTTTACATTTTTTGTTTTGTTTTCATATCATTCTTGGTGAATTCATGTTTGAAAAAATCAGATTTGTTCCACATTTACCTTCAGTGTGAACGGAGCCTCAGAGACAGAACCGACGACCTCACACATCCAACTGGGGGTCGATTCAGATGGAACAGACTCTGACGTACACGGACACTGGAACTGGTTTTTTTTTGTTTTTTTTTTTACTTTTAGTGTGGTACTGTTGAAACGCAGTCGAATGAATCCGTTTGTGAAACATTCGTTGCTGTTTTGTACCGTTTTTTCCAACAGATTAACGGTTACTGTAATAATCGGTGTGTTTTTTGTTAAGAGGATTTGTGAAAGCGTCGGACCTGTTTGTTACTTATTGTTTTTTATGTCAAACACTGTGCGCTTTCTTTCTTCTCTCCGTTGGCTTAAACAATGGCGCTCCTATGAATAAGAGTAGGTCTTAAAAATACTCTTACCAATAGTGATGATGGCACCGTAAACGGCAGATTAGGCAGCTTTGGCGTTTGGCAGCCTGCAGCCTGCACACACAGGCCTCTTTATTCTCTTTGGAAGTGTTTCTGCTAATAAAATAAGATCTTTTATATCTGTGAACGTGGTCACATGTTCAGCTCCGGGCCACAGCAGACGGACGAAGCCGCGTGCGCTCTTGAGCAAGGCAGCGGGAAGCCGCCGTCGCCGCCACATGTTTCCTGGTCTTGTTAGGCCTTTTTACACGCCGGCGTCCTGGTCGTTGTGTGGAAATCCCCACGGTTCGGTTAATGTGTCGTCATTAAGCCTGAAAAAGCGGGCGGCTTTTCCTTCGCTTCCTTCAGATCGCAGACGTAACGATCCAGCAGAGATGATTTGTGACACTCCGGGTTCGGTGATTAGAGGAATTAGACGACGAAATGAAAGGATTGTTTGTACAGACACCAAGGATTTGTGTGGAAAATGTGGAAAAAGTGCATGTTTGGATTAAAGTGGGTGTTTTATCCTCCGCACCTGTTGTTTCTGCTCCGAGGAAAACGTACAGGTGTGGTAGCGTCTGTCGCAGAGTTTAGACGCTTTTATGTAGGTTTTTTTGTTTTTAATTATACATTTACATAAACATGAACTTATACATAAGGAACCACACAGACACAATAAAAAAAAAGCAAACAAGTTATACAACAAACCTACAAACCTATTAAACCCCCCAAAAAGAGAAAAAAAAACAGGAAAAAAAAAACACAACAACAAAAAACCAAGTTAAATAATTTGTCTCAGTCTTTCAGTCCATTGTTGGACTTGGGGGGGGGGGGGGGGATTCTTCTTCCAAGAAACAGTTTTCATTTTCAGGGACAAAAGGCCGACCTAAACCAGAGGACGATCTGTAATTAAAGCCAGTTTATGAAAAAATTAAACCAAACTGACAGGAAATAGAATTAAAACATCCTAAAGTCATATTTAAGACAGATCAGCAAAAAGACGACAAATGAAATAAGAGGAACATTCCATCAGATCTGAGAACATGTGACGGTTTCAAGTTCACCTCATAGACTTCAATATTTATAAACTTTAAATAGACTTAAATAGACTTAAATAAACTTAAATAGACTTAAATAAACTTAAATAAACTTAAATAGACTTAAATAAACTTAAATAGACTTAAATAGAGTTCCATAGACTTAAATAGACTTTTGTCCTTTTGACCGTTCACTTAAAACAGATTTAATTGAGCGTCTGTTTTTGGTTCTTGTAAAACTATCGTCTTCATTTTTCCAGTATCGGGGTAACCCCCCCCTCATTAAAAACACCTCCACATAAACGTCTTTGCTCCAGATTCGATCTGAGAACGAGCCTCGTGTCTTTAATTGACCCGACAGATTAAATTCAGGTTAGGATTAAAAAAACTAGATTGACACCCCCTCAGTTCTGCCACTTCAGGAGAAAACCCACACAGCTAATTAATCAGGGCTGCCGGCTCATTTGCATGTTTTGTAAGCACTAATTAAGATATGCAAAGTATCCTGATAAGCGCCGCGTTCTAAACGAGGATCCTCGAACGCCCCGCTCATCTGACGGTCCATGAAGGCATCACAGGAAGTACAGGCAACACGTCCGTCTGGAAGAACTGAAATATTCATCCAGTCAGTAAGAGCAGAGCAGGACAGAGGATGGAAACCAACGGCAACACCACGGCAACATGGCAACAAGGACAGTGACTGGCAACACCACGGCAACACGTACAATGACCGGCAACACCATGAAATATTCATCCAGTCAGTCAGAGCAGAGCAGGACAGATGGAGCAACCATACATGTGATGGAAACCAGCGGCAACACCTGCAACACCATGGCAACTGGCAACACAGACAATGACAGGCAACACCACGGCAACACGGACAATGACCAGCAATGCCATGAAATATTCATCCAGTCAGTAAGAGCAGAGCAGGACAGATGGAGCAACCATACATGTGATGGAAACCAGCGGCAACACCTGCAACACCATGGCAACTGGCAACACAGACAATGACAGGCAACACCACGGCAACACGGACAATGACCAGCAATGCCATGAAATATTCATCCAGTCAGTAAGAGCAGAGCAGGACAGATGGAGCAACCGCACATGTGGTGGAAACCAACCGCAACACCTACAACAACACGGCAACATGGCAACATGGACAACAACCGGCAACACCACAGCAACACCACAGCAACATGGACGATGACCGGCAACACCACAGCAACTGGCAACATGGACAATGACCGGCGATACCACGGCAACACAGACAATGACCGGCAACACTACAGCAACATGGACAATGACCAGCAACACCACAGCAACATGGACAATGACTGGCAACATGATGGTTCACATGTTCATTTCAGCGTTGCAAAAACAACTAATCTAAAGGACAACCAACACTTTTGCTCAGTTCTGTATATACATCTGTATCTATTGATCCATTGATCAGTCAGCAGATACAGATGTAAATATGTGTTCAACCACTTCCCTCAGTGTTTCCTTAAATCACCACCTATATGTGCAATAATCCTACAAATGTGAAATTATGTGCAAAAAGTCATGCAATAATCTCCTGTTCTGCAATAATAATGTAATATTTATTCAATATTTATCCAAATATAACTGCACTATTTTTATATAGACTTGGTTCATACATACATACATACATACATACATACATACATATATACATACATATATACATACATACATACATACATATATATAATATGTTGTTTGTCATTATTCTCACCATCACATCATCATCATATTCAAATGAATCCAATAAAACGTTCAGTTTGTAGATTTCCACATTCACTCAGCGATTAGTGGAGAAATAAACGAGTCCAGAACTAACCCTCCATGTTTTTATGCGCCATGAAAAAAAAAAGAGAAGAAAATCACAAAATAACACTTGTTAAACAATAGTGAATGAATCTGGACTGTGATTTAGTGCGACCACAGATAACAGGAAGCCGTGGTCGGGAACTCTCAGCAGAGTTTTTTTTTTTTTTTTTTCACTTTTTATTGGAGTTCGTTTGTGTGAAAAACCACTCACACCATAAAAGCAGTCGTCCTACAAAGAGGCCGACGGTCCTGAATGTACAAAGAAACAGAGATGATGGACGAAGAGTGAACCAAACGACGACAACCTGAACAGGAAGAGCTTATTCTGACAGAAAAACAACAGAACCACCGTTTGAACCCGATCCGGTTTAAGTCCGAAACAGAACTCACTTCACATGAGATTATCGGACAGTTTGGAATAAAGTTATACAGCGGTGTATTAGAGCCACATCAGAAAAACAAAAACACTGTCACCATGAAAATAAAGGCATAATATTTCAGAAATACATTTGGAACAGTGCGATTAAAAAGTCATAATTGTGAAACTGTAAGCCTCAAGTACATTCAGTAATGTACTCCAAACCCGAAACAAACCCAAACATGTGCGAACTGTCTTCAAACTCCTTCGACTAAGGCTAATGTGTTGATGGTGGGCGGGGCTAATAGTCTCAGTATTTGGTAGGTGGGGCTAACAGTCTCAGTATTTGTCCTTTGTGCGTTAACCCCAGATGACAGTCGAACCTCACAGAATGTTTCAGTTCTACTTTATCAGACCAGTGGGTACGACTGTATTCTGGAAATGAGGATAATTTACACCTGTTTTTAAATTCTGACGTTATTCTCATAATATTCCGACTTCATTCTGGTAAAGTTGTGACTCTTTTTGTCTTCTAGAACGCTGGTTCTTCCTCTATCTGTTCCTAAATTCTGTACTGTTGTGCTTTCCTGCTGTGTCCACACACACACACACACACACACACACACGTACGTTTGGGAAAAACTCTTCTTCTTCTCTTGTGCTAACGTCCATCCACTTCTGTTTGTTTTGGTCATGTGACTCTAGTTGGACTCAAAGGTCTTTTCATTACAGTTTTGTGTCATGTACCAATTTCACTTCACCTGAAAAACCACCTCTTGCAACCGTAAAAACTTTTCATTGAAACAAAAGAGTTGTTACCTCCGCCAGGAGGTGTTGTGATCACTTTGTGTGTTTGTATGTTTGTTTGTTTGTTTGTTTGTTTGTTAGCAAGATAACTCAAAAAGTTATGGACGGATTTTCATGAAACTTTCAGGAAGTGTTGATACTGGCACAAGGAAGAAATGATAAAATTTTGGTGGTGATGGGGGTGGGGGTGGGGGTGGGTGCAGGTCTGCTTTGGCGGAGGTCTGCACTCTGAGTGCTTTTCTCGTGATGACATTGTCATTTCTCCATTAGGCAAATTTTTATGCACAAGTTATATTCACACAATTTGGGGGTCAGTGGAAAAGTGACAACTGTCGTCACTGAAACTGTTGTTGTTACTGTCTTGTAGTGTATGCAGAAATGACCAAAAATAGTCACTTACCTGATAAAGGGTTGATGAACATCTACATGATCAGTGAATTAAAAATAGGAAAATATATGATTTATACTTAAAAAAAAAGGCAAAATGCAGAGGATTATATGAGAATAAATGATGATCAATGACCTAAATGATAAACGTCCATTTATGAGCTGATGTGAAAGTAACTCTGGGTGTTTCAGGGTTAAAGGTCTCAGATGAAACTCCTGTTCTGTTGGTTCTTGTGCAGAACCGGCCTCAGAACGTTCCTCTGTTTTCAGAGTGACTCCAGTGAACAGGAGCTGCTGACGGCGAACAGCGTCACTTTGTCAGAATATAAACAAACGCACGTTCCGCTGTTCCTCCTGGAACGTGTCAAAAGCGTGGAACCCCCCCCCGACGGCAGGAACAGCTGGTTTTCACTGGAGTCCTGATGATGACCTCTGGACCACACACTCCGTCTGACGGGGATGGATGTGGGTGGAGTCAGTCCTGAGGGGGATCCGTACCCGCTGGAAAAGACCTGCTGTTGATGTGGGATCTCCACCCCCCCACCCCCACCCCCACCCCAGGCCTCCGATGAGCTCATCCACTCACTCACTCTGCCTCCACACGCACACACACACACACACACACACACACACACACACACACACACACACACACAGCACATGTTCAGGAAAACACCGGCGGTGGTTCCCTCTGAAACCGACCATCAGCTCTGACGTATACGTATACACCGGGTCCTCCTCCATTATCGCACTGGAGGTCGGAAAATAACACGCAACAGATAAGAATTACTCCGACACACACTCCACTGGCTGATTTGTAGCTTTGGGGTTGATTTATTCCGTTTTTTATTTTCTCACCGGTTGTTAAGGCGTCATCTTCATTAGTATTTTCTTCAAACATCTTCCCTGACGACACTACGGGTCGGATTAATTTCTAATTTTATATTTATCTTCCTTTGGACAATGTCTATGAAGTTTGTTCACCGTTTTTAGAAATTTGGATTTTTTTTTTTTTTTTTTTTTAATAATTTCAGTTTTTATTGGAGTTTTCACTTGGTCCATAACAGTCGTATAATGTTACTTAATGTTAACAAACAGAGCTTTTATATATAAATGAAAAGTATCAAAAATGCTACAAAACATGGAAGTTCTTAAAAAGAAAAAAAACAGATAAATAAAATAGATGACTAAATAAACACACTGGTGTGCTTCACTGTACCCAAAACGTACTGAACTGAAATTTGTCTGTACCGTTACACCCTCATGTTTAGTCTCTTATATGCAGAACTGAGTCACTCCTGATGTTTCCTCTCATTATTTCCAGTTTCTTGGTTGTTGACGAACCTGTTCAGAGGTGTAGTAGCTCCTCCTAGTGGGCGGGAGTCTCACTATGTTCCACTTGGTCCAGTGTTCTGATCGAAATCGGTTTAATTATTTTTACCATCATACGACTAAAACTAGCTACATGTTCATCAGTAACACAACAGGTCCTGGGGGGGGGGGGGTCATGTGGGGGTATGGGGGGTGGTAGGACACCCATGGTATCGACACAGTTTTATCACATGTCATATCAGGATCCGGTTTGTTTCCTTGATAAACGGACTTCATGGTGTAAAATGTGAAAATTCATGTAGATGGAACTTGAACGCAGCACAGAAAGAATACGTGTGTGTGTGTGTGTTTGATGCGAACACACACACCCAAGGACGCCATGATTCATCTGTCCACAATCTCACACACACCCACGGGATAAACATACTTTAATGTGTATTATGTCACCGTGTTTACGAACACACTTGTTTTCCTGTTGGTGACATCAGAACCTCGACCTGATTCCGATCGCAGTAAAGATAACAACTGAGAGTTTTTTAGTCTAAAGCGCAGGTGTCAAACATGTGGCCCGTGGACCAAAACCAGGTCACCAAAGGGTCCAATCTGACCCCTGGAATTTATGAAATGCAAAAACAATTTTATATGTTTGTGTGTAAAATTCATTATGTTTTATTTTGTTTTAACTACTTTGTACGGTGACCTTGAGTGTCCTGAAAGGCACTTATAAATAAAGTGGATTATTATTATTATTATTATTTATTATTTTTATTTTTTTAATCATTTTTATTACACTGAAAATATGAACAATCACTAATGTCAAAATCATTTTAGTTCAGCTTCCACATACAGACCAGTACGATCTCCAGTGTAAAATTCGGTTTTTATGAGTGGATTTTTTGGCACAACCCTAGTACTTGGTTCAGATCTGGTCAGATTTGAACTTTAACTCCACTCTGCTCATACTTGTACTTCATATCTCTACTTGTACTGCAGTATTTCCACAGCGTGTATTAATACTTTTACTGTAGGACTGGATGTAAACACCTGGTCTGAACCTTCTAACAGAAGGTTAAAGCCGAAGGTCGACAAACTACACACATGTGTAACAGTCAGTGTGGAGATGAGACATGATGAGGATGAGGAGGAGGAGGAGGATGATTATCGACTTGAACTGAAACTCGTTCGGTCCAAGTCTTTTCTTCGTTCACATTAATGTTCTTGAATTCTCACTCCTCTTGTTTTTTCTTTTTTTTTTTGTGTCATGCTCGTCTCTGATTGGTCGCTCGTTTTCTATCGAGGTCGTTGAAATCGTCACCTTTTAACCTGAAACGAACCTTCAGACTGCAGGTACATTTAGTTTGATTTCTAATTCCATTGTTTCATTGTTTCCTCTAAATCCTTCAGATAATTAAAATCCTTCTGTGTTTATTGTCTTGTAAAGTTTCTCAGACTTGTTGAATTATAATTAACATGAAAAACCAAAGTACAGAAATGCATCAGATGTGTTCTTTTAATCACTCATAAGGATCAGTCTCTTTGTTAATACATGCACAGTTTGAATGTACACTAAATGTATAAACAGTGTTAAAAATGGAACTTTCAGAAAAATCTAAATATATGGAGTTTATTTGCATGTGTGATAATGTTTTGAATGGACACAGTCTGTTTATGATCTGTCTAGTGTTGTGTTTGTGCTGAGTCACAGTTTAATCTGATTAGGGATGTAACGACTATCAGTATAACGATAAACGTTGGAAAAATTGCAGACGGTTAGTATTAAATTCTAATTATGATAACTGTGTTTGATTACCGCACTTTTCTGGAGAAAATACCTATGAAAAGATCTGCTTTTATGTCAAATATTTGAGTATAGTTTGAATTTATTACAATTTTAATTTTATATTACTAATATTTGGAACCAATATTCACTTTTAAAGTCTTTGAAAAGGTTCGTTAAGCATCTGTGTGTTATTTATGCAATAAATTATATACATTTTTCAAATCGGATTTTATATATTTTATGTGTTTTTTCTCCTTTTGTGTTTTTATAGTAGGTTAAAGTGAAAAAATAATAGACAGATGATATAGATGAAGTTGTGCTGAAAAAACAGATCCTAAACATGGGTATAGTAAATATTTGTTTCTATAGTATATAAAGGCCAAATCAAAAGGACTGAAAAACAGACAGAATAGACTCAGACCACTAAGGGTTAATATTTGAAGGTTTCTGCAACAGAAGGGACAGTTTGCCGATTATTTTATTTGTTTTTTTTTTTTTTTCAAAATACAACTTGGTTAAAGTATTTCAGTGTGTGTATTAGTACTTTTTGAACATTTTGAGCACAATTTCAACAATACCGCGATAATAATGATAACCGTGATAATTTTGGTCACAATAACTGTGAAATTAAATTTTCATATGGTTCCATTCCTACATCTGATACGTGTTGGATTTGTTCAGTTACTTATTGGATTGGACATATGAGCATTTAGAGTCGGTAGAAGGCAAGGTTATTATTGTTAACGAAAACTAACGAAATGACAAAAACTAGAATTGAAAAAACATTTTCATTAACAGAAATAAAAAAAACAAAAACAAACTATAATTAAAAGAAAAAAAACATAGCTAACTGAAACTGTATTGTGTGTTTACAAAACGAACTAAAACATAAAAATTATGGATAAAAATTCCCTTTGTTTTTGTCTTTGTCAATGTCGGATTGATACGAAATTGATTTATTTCACTCTAGCGATTTTAGCTAGCGGCACCATACGACACTTTTTGCTCCGTCACTTGTGTTCACTTGTGGTTTCCAGTCGTCTTCTGGTCCCCACTCTACCTGGAAACATGGAGACTAAAGCAGCAGAGTCCTGTCTGGCATTGATTTGAATAGGAGCACAGAGAAGAAGAGAAAAGAGACCACTGAACTACAACTGAACTACAACTGAACTACAACTGAACTACAACTAAACTACAACTGAACTACAACTGAACTAAAACTAAACTACAACTGAACTACAACTGAACTACAACTAAACTACAACTGAACTACAACTGAACTACAACTGAACTAAAACTAAACTACAACTGAACTAAAACTAAACTACAACTGAACTACAACTGAACTACAACTGAACTACAACTGAACTAAAACTAAACTACAACTGAACTAAAACTAAACTACAACTGAACTAAAACTAAACTACAACTGAACTACAACTGAACTACAACTGAACTACAACTGAACTAAAACTAAGTATTTAGAAAAAAATTAAAACTAGCAAAAACTATCAAACCTGCTCTAAAAACGAATTAAAATGAACTGAATTAGAGAAAAAAAAGTCAAAACTAAATAAAACTAAACTATAATGAAAAATCCAAAACTATTCTAACCTTGGTAGAAGGGTGGGGTTAAAGGGCGGGGGCTACATATGGTCAACTTCATCCCACTCTTTTTCAAATATGTTTTCTTTTCTTTTTACGTAAAATTTTCTTGTGGTTTTAGTTTTAATGTATTTGAAATTAAATAAACAATCAGTCAAAAATATTGTGCTGCCCCCTGGTGGACACAGATCATTCAGTTTGGGTCCGTGCGTCGTGTCTGTTCAGAGCTACTGTCGTTGCTATAGAGGGTATGCACATACGTCACCCCCCCCACCCCCGGGCCACGCCCCTCTTAGTCAGATTGAGTGGCAAAAACCAACCACGCTCAACATAAACACACGCTTCTCATAAAATTATGGGTTTTATATCGATATTTTATGACTTTATATTCGTAGTGCCCAGTGTTTTTCTTTTCCTATGTGGTCCTAATACTCCGTCGTAGCTTTATTCTCCAGTTCCCCATATTTGTAAAACTAGGTTAGCCTCAGTTTAAGTTAGTTTATTAATCATGTAGGAGCACAAGGTTCACAATCACAATCAGACCACCAGACTCCAAAACAGCTTTTATCCAGAGGCAGTTAGAATAATGAACTCTTGCTGAACTTGAGCCTGGAATGCACTTTAAATTGGCACTTTACCGCTGTGCACTTTAGAAATAAAACTTTTTAGTTATTTATAGGTAATTTTTAGGGGGGGGGGGGGTTACTGTTATTGCTATTTTATATCAGTATTTTAGTATTTTATTATTTTATCAGTAATTTATACCATTTACTAAATGCTGTTGACAGTCGAGGACCTGAGTACAATGTTTCGTTTCTATGTATTAGCAGATCGAGCATAGCTCCCCCGGGAAATTCTGGGGAAAATGAAGTCTTTTTCCTGCATTCTGGTGCAATTTAACCTTAAAAATATGTTCAATCTGGCTTCAGTTTCATACAAAAAAAATCATAAAAAATTAACTCAAGTCAGTATTTTCATTTAAACTATTTTTATTACTAATCTAATGCATAACAAAACAATAAATGATAGACTTATAAATACAATTATTCTGAGCACTGATGTGCATGAGATTCAATATGAGATTCAATATAAAATAAATTTACCAGTCAGACACCTCGGAGTATGATCCCATACATTAGGGATGCACCCATACCACTTTTTTCCAGACTAAGTACAAGTACTTCCATTTGAGTACTTGCCGATACCGAGTACTGATCCTAGTCCTTAATAATCCCATTCCAGTTGTTAGTTCCTTTTGTAAATGTGCTTTACTGTCGTTGTCATTAGTCTGACTGGAACAAAGTGCTGCTGCTGACATTTAATGTGTTGGAATGAGCATTTGTCAGTTAATCCACCAGGGGGCGCCGCTCTGAATTAACCATACTGGACAAATACCACGAAGAAGAGGAAAGTTTAATGAGAAGAAGAAGAAAGTCAGTAATACCAAACCTGTAGACGACAGAGGAACACTACTGTGATACTAATGTTGGTGTTTTCTCTGTAAGGTTTAAAAGTTTAGTTTCAGCAGGAAGAGAAAAGACAAATGAGACACAAGTTTGGTTTTCACTTCCGCTGGTGGTGGTCTGCACCGCTCCGTACCCCTCTGTGTGAATTCGTAAAAAATCGGAAACGTTGGGGTGAGTTGGATCGCTCTTGGTAGCGCTCTTCAGTAGTGGAGACCGCATTTGTTCTTTTCCTTGGTTGTCGCTCGGACATTTTCGATCACAGATGTAAGTTGGTTGATTTTACGAAAAAATACCTTCACCACTGTGGCTACACGGGTTGAAAACAACTTCACCAACCAGGAAAAGGTACTGCCAATGGTGATGTGGCGATAGGCTAGCGCAAGCCTAGATAATATAAGAATGAACGATAAGAATATAAAATAACAGAACTGGGAGAAATAGAACAGCATTAAAAGAAACTACATTTGGAAATCATTTTCTCTGTTAAGATTATTCCATTTAGCTTCTATTACACACACACACACACACACCTACACACACACACACACACATATATACACATATATATGTGTGTATATATATATGTGTGTATATATATATATATATATATATATATATATATATATATATATATGTGTGTATATATATATGTGTGTATATATATATATATATATATGTGTGTATATATATATATATATATATATATGTGTGTATATATATATGTGTGTATATATATATATATATATATATATATATATATGTGTGTATATATATATATATATATATATATATATATATGTGTGTATATATATATATATATATATATATATATATATGTATGTATATATATGTATGTATATATATATGTATGTATATATATGTATGTATATATATATGTATGTATGTGTATGTCCTCCTGAGACCCAGCAATGCATTTTTGTCCTCTGTAGGGGACAAAAGTTTGACAGTTTTACTAAAAAAAAAAATCTTATCCATCACAAAGGACATTCCATTAAATAAATTAATTAAATAAATTAATTAATTAATTAATAAAAAATGTATCTGAATAAACAGTTGCATTATGTAGTTCCCAATCAAGACAATTATTTAATGTAAAAAAAAAAAAAAACTAAAATTTTCACTTTCCTGGGTCTCAGGAGGATATATGTGTATAATAGATGTTTAATGGGATAGTGTGAACAGATAAATGATAAAAGACAGTGTAAATATATAAAATATATAATAAATGACAAAATTATTCCAGAAAACTTTCGGACGAGTTTCAGATGGAGGTTAAACCCTGACGTTTACCTGTAGAAAACATTTAGCTCTGACGCCGTTGGTACTTCCTGTTTCTGTCATTTCCTGGCTTCTGATTCACCCGTGTTGGCCACGCCCCTCAGTTTTCATTGGATGCTGTTTTCCATTAGAATTCAGACACACAGTATCATTTTAATAAAGGAACCAAATGGAGAAATAGCAGTAACATATCACTCATTAAATACTGACCTCATTCTATTAATTGTTTGATTGATTGATCGATGACCTTCTTGTGTTTTTTTCTTTTTTCGTGCCTCTTTTTATTTTCTTTCAAAACCTGCTCCCACCCCCCCCCCAAAAAAAAAAATCCCCCTTAAAATCTCATGTCACAGTCTGTCTTTAACTGTTTTTGTCGCTTCCTCCTCCCTCCCCTTTTTTTTTGGCACATGTTGCCACGGTAACCACCACCACCTCTTTTTTTTTTTTTTTTTTTTTTGCAGCCAAATTGTGGCGGTGGCGGCGGCCTGGTTACAGTAGAGTCTGTCTGTCTGTCTGTCCGTCCGACACTCACCTCCCTCCCTGTCCTCCACAGACTCACCTGGAGATTTCCCAGAGTGCCGCCGGGCCGAGGACCGCCCCCACGAGGGAGACCAGAGGGAGGTACGGAGCCAGCGAGCGTCCGACGACCGATTGGAGGAGGTGGAGCCACAGGAGGAGCCCCCCCGCCCCGCCCCCCTCCCTCGTCTTCTCCTTCAAGGAAGTGCAGTAAGTAGCGGCGTTGACACCTGCTCTGTTTGTGGCGGCGTTTCCATGGAGATACCTCAGTTTAATTCTCACATCTGTCGTCAGCTCGTCCTGTTCGGTCCAACGCTGCTGGTTTTTCATGATTTCAGAGTTTTTTTTAAAAAGGGAAAAGTGGTTGAAACCGAGGGGTGAAAGGCATCGTCTGACTTTTCAGCAGGTTTTTTTTTTTTACCAAGATATGATTGGTCAGTTTCAGCAGGTGACGTCTGGGCTTTTGTCTGGAAAATAAGAGACGAAAACCTGGAAATCAGAGTGTAAAGTTGGAAATTTACACAATACTGTCTGAGTTTTAAGTGTTAAATTCATGAGAAAATGCTGATAAATGTGTGATCAGGGTTGGAGTTGTGTTGGATTTTTTTTATTGATAAAGAACTGGAGTTAAATGGACGAAAACACAAAAATAATCCAGACGTGATGATGCGATTGGTCGGTTTCAGCAGGTGACGTCTGGGCTTTAGTCTGGGAAAGATAAGAAACGAAAACCTAAAAATCAGGGCGTAAAGTTGGAAATTTACACAATATTCTGTGAGTGTTAAATTTATGAGGAAATGCTCAGGAATTTACGTGAATAAAACAATGAAATTTAAAAGTAGAAGTTTTCCAGTAAAAGTTTGTAAATGTGTGAGATAATCCTCAGATTTTCTTTGAGATTTAAGTGTTAAATGTCTGAAAAACTGCTGATGAATGTGTGATCAGGGTTAGAGTTGTGTTGGATTTTTTTTATTGATGAAGAGTCAGAGTTAAATGGACGAAAACACAAACCGATCCAGATGAGGATGAGGATGTGACAGTGTCGTGTTTTTGGTCCCGTTGTGTCGCCGTCCTCTGTTTGTGGTTAATATTCCGTTAATGTGTTCGATGAAGCCTGTGTGTGTGTGTGTGTGTGTGTGTGTGTGTGTGTGTGCTGGTTCAGAGTGCGTCCTTGGTAGATGAAGTGTTTCTTGACTTTAGTTCAAGTGCTGTGTTTTTTTTTCTTACATTTTCTACATTTTTGTCGTTCTCGTCGACTCCAACAGGGAAGAATAACAGCGTCCGTGTTTCCAGTTTAGAATGAGCTCACGTTTCCTGAAGCGTCGGCTCTAAACCTGGTGCATTTAAGGTCAGGCCGCAGGAAATCATTCTGTTATTTTTACACTAAAGTAACTGATACAAATGATAACAACACCTGCGTAGTTCCATTTGTACTTATTTCCACCAGTGAAACAGGAACGTATGAGTCTGTGTGTGTTCATTAGTTTATTATTGTGCATTCACTTCTGATCATTACAACAGAGTTAGTTTGGATTTATTCTTTATTTTAATTTTCATAATATTTTACTTATTTTATTAAAGCAAAATAAGTTGTGTACATAAAGCTGGGTCATCCATCCATCCATCCATGCATCCATCCATCCATGCATCCATGCATCCATCCATCCATCTCCACATGAATAATTTCTATTTTATAATTTCATCATCTTCAGAAAGAAAAAACCTTTATTAATTGAATTATTTCAGTTAGAAGCCTCTTAACCCTGGTTGCCCCCGGTAGCGGAGGGGACCACTCTTCTGTTTGTGTTGCCATGGTAACGCTACGTGATGCTCGTACTGATATACACATGCTATACTGTGTGTTACGCTCGATAGAAACGTTTTCATCATGTAATTTAACTTTTTTCACCCGAAAACACAGATAAAAGTTAATATAATTTCTCTGTTATTATGGTCTGTATTAATTGCTGGCCCGGTGCGTTTGAGGTCATGTCAGTGTTTATTATTTTAGCGGTCCGGTGCGTTTGAGGTCATGTTGGGCCAGATGTACACATGGCTCCAATCAGGTCCGAGTCGAGGTCGTCTGACAGTTCACGGTTCCGTCAGAACGTTGTGTTCTCATTTTATCAAACCTCCAACCGTCAGTTTGTATTTAATAACAGATGTAACACAACTGTCCTTATTATGTACTAATGGGTTTCTGAGACGTTTTCTCTGTTTTAATGTCGATACTTTGAGTATTTATCACATAAAAGTACAAGAGTTAGTTTAATTAAAATCATAAATCTGCTTAAATCCACTTTATGTCATTTCTACTGATGCTTAAAGTACATAATAATAATAATAATAATAATAATAATAATAATAATAATAATGATAATAATTTAAGCAACAAAATAAGAATTAAATGTTAAAATGTTTCTTGTAATTTATAAATATGTCACAGTGGGAAGAAGTTTGTACAGTTGATGCAGATAATGAACGATAAAAGGATGAAATAGTTCTTTTATTTATATATGTGTGTGTGTGTGTGTATATATATGTGTATGTGTGTGTGTGTGTATATATATATATATATATATGTATATATATATATATATATATATATATATATATGTGTGTGTGTGTGTGTATACTGTATGTTTGATAAAACAACCCAAAGTCTTCATTCCTTTCATTATAAAAACAGACAAATGATTAAATACTAAAATAAGTTTTAAAAAAAACCCAAACAACGCCCCCCCCCCCCCCCCCCAAAAAAAAAAAAGAATAGAATAGAAAATGGTTTTATGTTAAAGGTTGGAAAAACAGAATCAGTTTTTCTTTGCATTTCGAAGGTGTTCCTGAATGAAACCAGTTATTTGTGCTTTGAATTATTTGTTAAAGATGATAAAAGGAATGCAACAACGTAACAATATGAAACAGCATGAACAATGAAAGTAAAAAACACAGGATGGAAGCAGGGTTTAAAAAAAAGTAACAACAAAAATATAAGAGAAAATCAAGGTAAAAAAAAAACTGCAACAAGACAAAAGCAATTAAAAAAAAGACAAAAACAAGGGAAAAAAATGCAACAAGACAAAACAAGGGGAAAAAAAACAAAAGACAAAAACAAGGTAAAAAAAAAAAAAGCCAAAAACAAGGAAAAAATGCAACAAGACAAAAACAAGGGGAAAAAAATGCAACAAGACAAAAACAAGGGGAAAAAAATGCAACAAGACAAAAACAAGGGGAAAAAAAACAAAAGACAAAAACAAGGTAAAAAAAAAAAAAAGCCAAAAACAAGGAAAAAATGCAACAAGACAAAAACAAGGGGGAAAAAAATGCAACAAGACAAAAACAAGGGGAAAAAAAAACAAAAGACAAAAACAAGGTAAAAAAAAAAAAGCCAAAAACAAGGAAAAAATGCAACAAGGCAAAAATGAGGTAAAAAAAAAAACAAAAACAAAACGAGACCAAAAGGAGGTAAAAAAAAAATGAAACAAGACGAAAACAAGGTAAAAAAAAGGACAAAAACAAGGAAAAAATGCAGCAAGACTAAAATGAGGTAAAAAAAAAAAGGCAAAAAGGAGGTAAAAAACCAAAACAAGTCAATAACGAGGTAAAAAAAAAAGACAAAAACAAGGAAAAAATGCAGCAAGACTAAAATGAGGTAAAAAAAAAAAAGGCAAAAAGGAGGTAAAAAACCAAAACAAGTCAATAACGAGGTAAAAAAAAAAAAGACAAAAACAAGGAAAAAATGCAGCAAGATAAAAATGAGGTAAAAAAATGAAACGACAAAATCAAGGTAAAAATCATGAAAATGTTCTGGTCAAAATGAAACCATAAAATGTTGTAGATGAGGATAAAACAAAAGCCAAAGGTTTGTTTCATTAACTCACTTGGACGTTGTCAGTCAAATTACCGTGCAGCTGTTTTCGTACATCGTTTATTTGCTGTTTATGCGGTTGTGTGTTTTTTCGACGACGACAGAACCGTAGATCCAGGACTCGAACATGTTCAACCTGGTGGTATTTTCCTCCTGGTGACTGAAAGCCAGGACGGAAAAAGGACAAAGTGGGTTTAAAAGAGGCGACATTTGAAGTGTGAACCTGCCGATCGGTCTGTGTGGAGTCAAAACCCACGGACCAAGACCGATTAAAGCATCACATCTGACAGGAAATGAGCGGCGGCGGCGTGGAGATCCCATACGACACCGACCCGGCGTTGGAGGGGGCGTGTCCGGGAGGTTCCAGAACCAGATGGACTCAACGTGTCGGGTTCAACGGGTCCGAACAGAAACACTTTAAACCAGAGAAGCAGCGCTGCCCCTGAGGCCGCTGCTGCCGCCATCGCCGTGGCGACGCCGCGTTGAGTAACACGGGACGGCGAGCGTTTGGGGGGAAATTTCCAACAAAGCTGGTTTGAGTGGAGTTTGTGTTTTTAACCACATCTGGAGCCGCCGAGGAGGTCCGGTTCAGGAGGAGGAAGAGCGACGCCGCAGAAAAACCAAATGTTTAGAATTAGACCCAAGTTCTGCAACGAATCAGTGGGTTTCAGACACCGTTTCACTGCTTTATCCATGTTCTCTGTGTTTTATCCAGGTTTTCTGTGTTTTATCCATGTTTTCACTGTTTTTAACGTTGATACTTTGAATATTTATCACATAAAGGTACAGGAGTTGGTTTAATTAAAGTCATAAATCTGCTTAAATCCACTTTATGTCATTTGTACTGAGGCTCAAAGTAATAATTTCACATGAAAGGTACAATAATACATAATAAGTAAAACAATAAAATAAGAATTAACTGTTCAAATGTTTGTTATAACTGATAAAAATATGTGGATAGAAAATATCAGATACAAAAAAACTGATAAAATAAGATAAAAAGTCTAAAAATACAAGCAGAAGATAAAATGAATTCAGTCAGGACTGAACCTGAAACATAATGGGAGGAGTCAGGATGGACACGGGAGGAGTCAGGATGGACATGGGAGGAGTCAGAGGATAGACATGGGAGGAGTCAGGATGGACATGGGAGGAGTCAGACATGGATGTTCAGTTTTTATCCTTCATCAGGTCTTTTTCCTACTGTGAACCAGTTCTAGTTCTAATCCTGGTCCACGTAGTCCATGTGGTCCTCGTGGTCCATGTGGTCCTTGTAGTCCATGTGGTCCTCGTAGTCCATGTGGTCCTTGTAGTCCATGTGGTCCTCGTAGTCCAGTTCTCCAGGGTTTTAATGTGGTGTGTGTTGTTTTTCTGCTGCAGATTCAGTGTTTTTCAGGGTGTTTCTGATCGACCTGTTGTTGTTTATGCAGTTGTGTATGTGTGTGTGTTTCTGACGTGTGTGTGTGTATGTGTGTGTGTTTCTGACATGTGTGTGTGTGTGTGTATGTGTGTGTGTGTTTTCTCCTAAACTCTGTATGTTTATGTGTATGTGTGAATCTGTGTGTGTATATATGTGTGTATATGTGTGTTTCTGACGTGTGTGTATGTGTTTTATATGTGTGTATATCTTACGTGTGTGTGTGTGTATTTCTTACATATGTGTGTATGAACTCTGGCTGTATGTGTGTGTATATATGTGTGTGTATTTCTGATATGTGTGTGTTTATACTCTGGCTGTATGTGTATATGTGTGTATACGTGTGTATTTCTGACATATGTGTATATGTGTGTGTGTCTATATATGTGTGTGTATTTCTGACATATGTGTGTGTTTTCCTTTTAAGCTCTGGCTATATGTGTGTGTACATGTGTGTGTACATACATGTATGTGTATATATGTGTGTATGTATATATGTGTGTGTGTATTTTTGACATATGTGTGTATATACGTGTGTGTGTATATGTGTGTATTTCTGACGTGTGTGTGTTTTCCTTTTAAGCTCTGGCTGTATGTGTGTGTATGTGTGTGTATTTCTGACATGTGTGTAAAACTGTGTACATGCTGTTGCTGCTGCACACACACCCTCACACACACACACACACACACACTCACACACCCCCTCACACACACACACACACACCCTCACACCCCCCCCCCCCCCCCCCCCCCCCCCCCCGTTGCCTCTTCTTCTTGTACCTCTGATGGTCTGTGCAGCCCCCTCAGCGTTTCCTCCTGCTTCTGTTTCCATCTCAGTCAGACTGGGCTCCACATCCACATCCCAGTCCCCGTCTGAGTCCTGCTGGAGGACAAACCTGACCCTCCGCAGCCAAATTCCACCGGCGCTTGGCCGCGCTCCAGTCCGTTCTTCGGCGTTCGCTGGTTCGGTGCCAGCCCGGAGCCCGGTGCCAGCCCCGCCGGGCGCTCCGCGAGCTGTGTTTTCGCGGCCCTTCTGCTTTATTGAATGGGCCGTCGGAGCCGGAGGGCGGAGCGGGACGCTAACACTAACGCTAACACGAACGCTAACACTGGCAGGGTGACGGCTGCAGTGTGCACACGGGTCATCTCTGCTAAAAATATTTGCATCAGCGCTTGTGCAGAGCACCTCTGAAACTGCACCACATGGCACAGAGCTGGACTACGGCTTCTGCTCCTGATGAGGGGAGACGGCTAGTTCCTGTTTTTTTCTGAGTCCAGCTGAGAGATTTAACATTTTATTTTAACAGATGACTGAGTTTCAGGAAGCTCAATTAACCCTTAAAAACACAAACGTCCACCTTTAACCCTTAAAGACCCAAACGTCCACCTTTAACCCTTAAAGACCCAAACATCCACCTTTAACCCTTAAAAACACAAACGTCCACCTTTAACCCTTAAAAACACAAACGTCCACCTTTAACCCTTAAAAACACAAACGTCCACCTTTAACCCTTAAAAACACAAACGTCCACCTTTAACCCTTAAAGACCCAAACGTCCACCTTTAACCCTTAAAGACCCAAACATCCACCTTTAACCCTTAAAATCCCAAACATCCACCTTTAACCCTTAAAATCCCAAACACCCACCTTTAACCCTTAAAAACCCAAACGTCCACCTTTAACCCGTAAAGACCCAAACGTCCACCTTTAACCCTTAAAGACCCAAACGTCCACCTTTAACCCTTAAAGACCCAAACATCCACCTTTAACCCTTAAAATCCCAAACATCCACCTTTAACCCTTAAAATCCCAAACGTCCACCTTTAACCTTTAAAGACCCAAACGTCCACCTTTAACCCTGAAAGACCCAAACGTCCACCTTTAACCCTGAAAGACCCAAACATCCACCTTTAACCCTTAAAGACCCAAACGTCCACCTTTAACCCTTAAAAACCCAAACGTCCACCTTTAACCCTGAAAGACCCAAACGTCCACCTTTAACCCTGAAAGACCCAAACATCCACCTTTAACCCTTAAAGACCCAAACGTCCACCTTTAACCCTTAAAAACCCAAACGTCCACCTTTAACCCTTAAAGACCCAAACGTCCACCTTTAACCCTTAAAGACCCAAACGTCCACCTTTAACCCTTAAAGACCCAAACGTCCACCTTTAACCCTTAAAGACCCAAACATCCACCTTTAACCCTTACAGACCCAAACGTCCACCTTTAACCCTTAAAATCCCAAACACCCACCTTTAACCCTTAAAATTCCAAACGTCCACCTTTAACCCTTAAAATCCCAAACGTCCACCTTTAACCCTTAAAATCCCAAACGTCCACCTTTAACCCTTAAAATCCCAAACATCCACCTTTAACCCTTAAAATCCCAAACATCCACCTTTAACCCTTAAAATCCCAAACGTCCACCTTTAACCCTTAAAGACCCAAACGTCCACCTTTAACCCTTAAAGACCCAAACGTCCACCTTTAACCCTTAAAATCCCAAACATCCACCTTTAACCCTTAAAATCCCAAACATCCATCTTTAACCCTTACAGACCCAAACATCCACCTTTAACCCTTAAAATCCCAAACGTCCACCTTTAACCCTTAAAGACCCAAACGTCCACCTTTAACCCTTAAAGACCCAAACGTCCACCTTTAACCCTTAAAATCCCAAACGTCCACCTTTAACCCTTAAAATCCCAAACATCCATCTTTAACCCTTACAGACCCAAACATCCACCTTTAACCCTTAAAATCCCAAACATCCATCTTTAACCCTTACAGACCCAAACATCCACCTTTAACCCTTACAGACCCAAACATCCACCTTTAACCCTTACAGACCCAAACATCCACCTTTAACCCTTACAGACCCAAACGTCCACCTTTAACCCTCACAGACCCAAACGTCCACCTTTAACCCTTACAGACCCAAACATCCACCTTTAACCCTTACAGACCCAAACGTCCACCTTTAACCCTTACAGACCCAAACGTCCACCTTTAACCCTTAAAATCCCAAACATCCACCTTTAACCAGAACCATCTCCTGATCTAAACTGTTTAATTCCAGTTGATCCTCTAATCCTATCAGTCCATGTCAATAATTGGTGTAAAATACAGTTCTTCATCTTTTCATGGTCATCAGATATGACCATATTTGGACGTTCAGAGGCTCCGTAGTTACCGTGGAAACACCGTCATCTTCTCCAACATTGATTCACCAGTAAAACCCATGGAGTTGGATCAGTGCGAGTGGACGGACACACTGGGGTTATGTTCAGAAATATCAATGTTCATTTTTTTTATAAATTAAATTTTGTTCATAACGTGGAAAAAATAAGCAAAAAACTTAACTAATGAAGTAAAAAAAGAATAAATTAAGCAACAAAATGAACAAAAGCAGCTTAAATAACTGATGAAATGAACAGAAATTAATAATAATTCAACAAAATAATAAGTAACATGAACAAAACGAGCCACAAACTCAACAAAATTGAAGAAAGAAATAAAATAGGCAAGAAAAGGGTAAAAAACAAACAAACAAAAAAAAACAAATAAAATGACAAGTAAAATTGATAAAAATGAACAAAACAATAAGTGTATCTGTGGTTACCATGGAAACACCGTCATCTTCTCCAACATTGATTCACCAGTAAAACCCATGGAGTTGGATCAGTGCCAGTGGACGGACACACTGGGGTTATGTTCAGAAATAACGATGTTCATTCATTCATTATAAAATAAAATGAACAAAAATGAATAAACTATGTGGTGGTTTTTCAGGTGTAGCCAAATTGGTATATCGCACAAACTGTAATGGAAAGAGCTTTTAGCGCAGCTGGAGTCACATGAACAAAAAAAAAAAAAGAAAAAAAAAACCAATGTTGATGGACATTACAATAAGAGAAGAAGAAGAGTTTTAACAGAAACGTGTGTGTGTGTATGTGGACACACCAGGAAACTGAATATAGAATAATAATGAATGTATCTGTAAATAAACACCATATTTACATTTGTCGCCACGTTTATGGAATGACTTCTACTGACATCTACCAGAATAAATAAACAAATCATTGCGTTTGTGATTTATATTGATGGAAAAAACGACATCACGCACTTCTGTTTTTACCACATTTAGTAAATATCGGTATAGTTTTGCGCAGATGTCCAGTGGAAAAGTGACTATTGACCCTCAAATTGCACATAAAAATTTACCAAATGGAAAAATGACAATTTTGTTGACGAAGGTTACAATAAGACAAGAACAAGAGTTTAAACCAAACGTGTCGAATTGAGTCGGAGATAGAGGGGTAATATATATAATATTAATGAATATATCTGTAAATAAACACCATATTTACGGTCGTCGTCATGTTTATGGAATGACTTCTGGTGTCATCTCATGATTATAAATAAACAAATAAAAAACTGACATCACACACTTGTGCTTTGTTGACATTTAGTAAATATCGGTAAAGTTTTGCACAGATGTCCAATGGAAAAGACACTATTTTCACCTTGTACCTTTTACGATGTATTCACCTTGTTCTGTCCCGACATTTTTTTTTTTTTTACTTCTTGTGCGTTTTACGAGATCTTCACCTTTGTCTGGATTTTATTGGGACGTTTTCTTCTGGTATCATTCAAGGCATTTTTGTCACATCACATTTTTACGACAGTTTGTCTGGTTTCTTCATCTTTAATTCAGGATAAATTTATTGTGTTTATTATTGACGTCGACTCATAACGAACATATCTGTAAATATACACCATATTTACATTCATCCCCATGTTTATGGAATGATTTATTATGTCATCTCACGATAAAAAATAAACAAACCAAGAACCGACATTACGCACTTCTGTTTTTACCACATTTAGTAAATATTGGTAAAGTTTTCCACAGATGTCCAACGACTGAAACTTTGGGTGAAATTGTTGTTTTTCCATTTGACAAATTTTTATGTTCTCACAATAAGGCAAGAATCTGGCGACATGATACAAATCACAATACTAGGATCACAATGTGATATATTGCGATATATCATGATACTGTTAAAAAGGCAATTTTTTGTTTGTTTTTTTAAATGATTATTTCCATGAAGAATTGCATTCCAGCAGAAATCTGCACAAATACTAAACACATTTTTATTTGATCCCAACAGGATCTAATGTTCTATCACCAAATGTTCCAACTGTGTTCAAAGTGAAATTCTGTTTTCCAGACATTCCAGTTTCAGATCCTGTTCAAATGTTCAGATTCTATTAGTTCACAACTAACATCAGAACAGGATTTGAGTTCAATCCAAACAAAGGAACCAACGTTATTGAATAAAAGAGTGTGAAATAATAAAAAACAAAACAAGACAAACTAAAAAACTAAAAAACTAAAATGAACCTCCTCAATATCTGCATTTGAATAAATACCTAAAAATATTGATACAGTATTGTGAAATGAAATATCGCAATATATTGCAGAACCGATATTTTCTTACACTCCTGCTCTCAATGGAAAAGCCACTTCTCATACAAGAGCGTCAAAAAAAAGGTCAAACTTACAGAAAACTTCATTAGCAAAAAATGAAAGTGTGTCTTTATTGGTTAAAAACCTCATCAACATTTATTTAAAATGAGCCTTTTTCCTCTTTTCAAACCCACACTTTTGCACGTACGCGTCTTTATTGACGGGAACATATTCGCGTGTCTGCGACGTGTTGAAGTCGTGAATCAGTTTATATCAAAATATTTAAGGTCTGAGCAGCGGCGGATCAAAACCGTCGCAGTATTTCTGCTGCGTCTCCTTATTAATTGTGTAAAACAAAGGCTGTGTGATTAATGCGACGCCCTAATGTTGTGTCACTCTGTGATCGTACTGTTGTCGATGAAACCGCCATCTGTTCCCGACAAATGCTGCCGGCCGCGCTCGTCTTATATCTGAGCAGCGAGCGAGCGAATGAGCGAGCGGGGGCTGATGGGATATCCACAACCGCTGGTGGAGGTGTGGGCTACGTGGGAGAGGATGAGTCACACTAACACACACACACACACTCTCACACACACACACACACACACACACACACACACACCTGTGGAGGAGGTGTGTGTGGGCAGCGTGGCCTGTAGTATTCAGCTGTAACCTCCATGCCGCTGCCGCCGCCGCTCGGCTGCAGCTCCACGCCAGTCCTGTGCTCTGTGTGTGTGTGTGTGTGTGTGTGTGTGTGTTGTTGTTGTGTGCTTCCTCCACTGACACACACCTGCGTTGAGTCGTTTTACCGGAGGTGCTGTTTTTATTGGTCGGTTTCAGCTCTTCCAGGTCCCGGGCGTCAGGTTTTTAACTTTCAGGCTGTTTTTTTCTCTTGTTTTTTATTTGTTTTTTTTTTTGTTTTTTTTTGCTGTGAAATGGAGCGTTTGTTGGTTTGTGGGTGTTCAGTGTTGAGAAAATGTGTCATCCAAAAATCTGTGTGTCTGTTGTTTCTTCAGTCGCACAAATTTAAATGATCCAGAAATGTGTTTTTGGGGATTTTTCAGACTCGAGAACAAAAGGCGCCGATCCCGCCCACTGTCCGTCACAAAGTTAAAGAACGACGCCACGCTGAGAGCGCAATACGACCGCCGTCCGAATCTGTTCTGCAAACTGTCGCCCCAAAACCAAGAAAAGAAAAAACAAAAACACACCCACCATCATCGTCCATCCAACTCATCTGTAGGTTTGAACATTTAAGGGTTAAATCTGAGTGGATTTGACCCTTAGTGAACACGTCTGACCTTTGACCTTTTTATTTGCTCTGCCTTGTTTGGTCTGTTTTTGTTCATTACATCATCACCTGTTTGACTTCATAGTTATTTTTTCGTTTGACTTGTATGAACATGACATTAACGCGCTGCATTTATAGATGATTTTCTGTGTTTAATGTTCGTATTTAACCTCGTTTTCATCGACTCCTGTAAAATAACAACATTACACGTATACAAACGGAACTGATTCAAATTAAAAGCCCCTAAAGCCAACCGTTTCTCAGAGATTTTATTGTAAAAGCATACGTTTAACCCATAAAGACCCAGTTCTACTTTTGTGGCAGTTCCCAAATGACTTTTTCCTCTATATTTAACCTTTCTTAAGTGATTTATCACCATTTACTGTAATATTAACTTCTTTGTTTTGCATTTTTTTCAGTGTAAATCCTGTATTTACCTATATTTAATTCATTGATCATGTAGACGTTCATAAAAACTCAGATTATAGTTGAGGATTATTATATCAAAAACAAAGGAAACTTTAGAAAAAGTAACTTTTTCAGTCAATCTATCGTTTAATGAACATGAAAACAAACATCTACAGCCTTATTTTCCTCAAGTTTGGTTCCCTCCATTTTCAAACGAGTTTTAAAAAATTAATACAAGATATTTTTGCTTGAATTAAGCAAAAAAACAAACAAACAAAAAAAATCCGCCAATGGAACGAGTGAAAATTATCTTGGTCGGATTTGTTGAAATCAGATTGTCCAGATCTGTTGTCTATAAATCAGTTCTTATATCTGACTGAACAGTTCCTCTGTAGGTGATTTTGTCTGATTTTAAGTGTGATCACATATTTGGAACAGAAATGAGACAAATACACTTGGTCAGATTTAGATTTTTTACAGTGTAGTAAAAATGTTATCACATGTTTGATCAGGCACCTGTGTGGGCAGCACTTGAAGTTCAATAAATGTTAGAGTACTATGTGTACGTGTATTAATAATTTCATTTTTATTGCTGCATACAAATCTTAATTATCTGAGTGTTTCAATTGTATTTTACATTCAATGTGCTTAAAAAAAATCAGCCTTGAATATCGGTCTCAAATATCAGCTGTCGATATCAGCCTCAGAAAAACCCATATCAGTCGACCTCTGGTGTAGAACATGTCCATGGTTCCAGATATCAGTCTAGTTCCTATTGGTCACTGATAGAAGTCAGATCTGGACTGTGATTGGACGAGTTCAGTTCTGTTCCAGTGAAAGTCCCGCCCACTTCTGTAGTTAGATTGCTCTGCATCCAGAACCAGGACTGGAACGCAGAACAGAACCAGGACTGGAACGCAGAACAGAACCAGGACTGGAACGCAGACCAGAACCAGGACTAGAACACAGACCAGAACCAGGACTGGAACATAGACCAGAACCAGGACTAGAACACAGACCAGAACCAGGACTGGAACACAGACCAGAACTAGGACTGGAACATAGACCAGAACCAGGACTAGAACACAGACCAGAACCAGGACTAGAACACAGACCAGAACCAGGACTGGAACACAGACCAGAACCAGGACTGGAACATAGACCAGAACCAGGACTGGAACACAGACCAGAACCAGGACTGGAACACAGACCAGAACCAGGACTGGAACACAAAACAGAACCAGGACTGGAACACAGACCAGAACCAGGACTGGAACACAGACCAGAACCAGGACTGGAACACAAAACAGAACCAGGACTGGAACCCAGAACACAACCAGGACTGGAACACAGACCAGAACCAGGACTGGAACATAGAACAGAACCAGGACTGGAACCCAGAACACAACCAGGACTGGAACGTACAGGGACACTGGTTTTATAGTTTATTTCATTCTAAACCTTTTTGTTCATTTTGTTGATTTTTTTGTTTTTTTTTGGTTACTTTATTGATTATTTTGTCAATTTTTGTCCATTTTATTTTATTTTTTAATCTTCTGCCTGTTCCGTTCCTTCTCCTGGTCCATCTGTTGATGCTTTAGAACATGTACATGGTTCCAGATATCAGTCTAGTTCCTATTGGTCACTGATAGAAGTCATATCTGGACTGTGATTGGATGAGTTGAGTTCTCCTCCAGTGGAAGTCCCGCCCACTTGTATAGTTAGATTGAAGTGCATCCAGACCACAGGACTGAACGTACAGGGACACTGGTTTTATAGTTTATTTCATTCTAAACCTTCAGACTACACTTCCCTTTTGTTCATTTTGTTGATTTTTTTTTTGTTGGTCACTTTGTTGATTATTTTGTCAATTTTTGTTAATTTTGTTAATTTTTTGGATAATTTTGTTCATTTTTTTTTTTATTGATTTTGTTCATTATTTTGTTGATTTTTGTTCATTTTATGGATTTTTTTTGTTCATTTTATGGATTTTTTTGGTTCATTTTATTGATTATTTTGTCAATTTTTTTGGTCATTTTGATGATTTTTTTTGTCAATTTTTATTCATTTTGTTGATTATTTTGTTCATTTTTTTCTATTTTAGTTTTTTTTTAAGTATTCTACCTCTTCCTTTCCTTCTACTGGTCCATCTGTTGATGGTTTAGAACGTGTAAATGGTTCCAGATATCAGTCTAGTTCCTATTGGTCACTGATAGAAGTCAGATATGGACTGTGATTGGATGAGTTGAGTTCTCCTATAGTGAAAGTTCCACCCACTTCTATAGTTAGACTGATCTGCATCAGACGCTGGAACTATTATTATTGTGTGTCATCAGTCTGGTTTTCCTTCTTCAACACCACCGACGTCACAGTTTTGTTTTTTTCTGCTGTTGCGTTGTCTTAAATGAGTTTGTGATTTGGACACGACGGTGCGTTCAGGGACTACTAAGGGTTAAAACATTATTTAGTTGTATTTCTGAGGGAGATGCATAACACGGAAATGACAGGAAACCAAGGTGTGATCAGAAACCGGTTGACCTCCGGGGCCCGACAATTATCAGGTGCTTATTTTTAGGTATTTGTGTGTTTGTGAGATAACGAACAGTGGAAACGAGGTGGAAAAAACAAAACGGCGCGATGGGTTTTAAAGCCTGAGCATGTGGCGTTTGCTGCAGCCATTTGACTCATTAGTATTTTACAACCTCAGACAAATAAATGTGGGAACCGTATGGAAAATGCACATGAAAAAAAGAAAGCAGTGATATGAAAATTTGCTTTGGCTTGGATTTCATCATCGCAGCATATTTCACTTTGTTAATATGCATCCATTTCTCACATTTAGGTTCCAACACTTTCAAGAAGAAGTTGGAACATGAGCAATTTAAGATGAATAATGAGTTAAAATAATGAAATAACACTGTGATTTAAACTACAATATGGAGTTAGAGACACACACACACACACACAAAAAAACAGTTTGTTATCAGTGCACAGAGCTTCTGTTTGTTCCATAAAGATGAGGATAGTGATGAGTTAAAAGAGACAAAAAAGAGATTAAAACAGAGATGAAAATGAGAAAAAGAAGAAAAAAAACAGGATGAAAACAAGGGAAAAAGGAGACAAAAATGGCAGAAAAATTAGACAAAAACAGCATGAAAACAAGAGAAAAAGGAGGCAAAACCAAATAAAAACTAAGACAGAAGTGAGGTGAAAGGTGGGGACAGTGAAGAGTTAAAAGAGACAAAAAGAAGATTAAAACAGATGAAAATGAGAGAAAAAGAAGAAAAAAAACAGGATGAAAACAAGAGAAAAAGGAGGCAAAACATGGTGAAAACTAAGCCGAAAATGAGGTGAAATTGGGACAAAAATGAGACAAACATGGTAGAAAAACAAGATAAAAGCAGGATGAAAAAATGAGATAAAAATGGCAGGAAATTTTTAACAAAAACAGGATGAAAACGAGGAAAAATGAGGCAAAACAAAATGAAAACTAAGATGGAAGTGAGGTGAAAGATGGAGATAATGATGGATTAAAAGACACAAAAAGAAGATTAAAACATGACAGAAAAAGATGAAAATAAGAGAAAAAGAAGAAAAAAACAGGATGAAAACTCAGGAAATTGAGATGAAATTTGGACAAAAATATAACAAAAAGAATAAAAACAAGAGAAAGAAATAGACAAAAATGGCAGAAAAACTAGATGTAAAAGAGGATGAAAAATGAGGCAAAACAAGATGAAAACTAAGCTGGAAATGAGGTGAATTTGGTACAAAAATAAAACAAAAAGAATGAAAACAAGAGAAAAAAAAAGACAAAAATCGCCGAAAAACTAGACAAAAGATTAGATGAAAATGAGGTGAAATTGGGACAAAAAATAGACAAAAATGGCAAAAAAAACAAGAAAAACAGAATGAAAAATGAACATAAATTAAAATAATAAGTGCAATGAACAAAAGCTTCTATATGTTAGTTTTTCTGTTCAGTTAATCATGTATTTTGCTGTAAAAGTGACTTTTTCTTCGGTTTTCTCAGTTTTGATCAAATATCCACTGAATTAACTCTGAGCTTTAATAAACGTCTATGAAAAAACTCAGATATTTTCAAAATACAGATGATTTTATAATAAATAAATGAGTTAGAAAAGGTTAAATGTGGAGGGAAAAGGTTTATTTAAGGGTTAAATCTGCTTTAGGATCCTGTAAGCCCCGCCCCCTCCTCCCTCCGTCCAATCACGGCGGCTCAGTAACACCGGAGTTTATCCAGCGCTTCATAATTGAGGCCACGATGAAGTCAAGTGTTTTTCAGAGTAATGAGTGTTTGGGCTGTTGGAGTCTGAAGGTGGTTCAGATCTGCCTCCTCCGCCCAAAAAAAAAAAAAAAAAAAACAATCCACCAACACATTTGTTCAATTTAGATAAGTGCCACTCAAGAGATATTTTCCCCCAAAAAAATAAATATAAAAAAAACTCCCAAATTGATTTTTTATTTCAAAGTGGGGGGGCGGGGTTACAAAGGTGCAGATTTGACAGGTTTTTAAGAGCTGAAACGACGACAGAAGTGCAGATTTTAAAGGTAACTAATCCAATTACAGCCGGAGGAAATGGGCCCGCTGCGTTAGCAACGGAGACGGAAACAAGCTAATTACAGCCCGAGAAGAAGCATCCAAATGACCCGCCGACGCCCCCTCCCCTAATGATCGCACCACAACTCCATTCCACATGCATTTGTCAGAAACTGCAACGAGCCCCTGGCTGAAATTTGGTTTAAACCGAGGGAGAAATTGGCAGATAATTTTCCGAATCAGGAGAATTAAAGTTTGGAAAATGAGTGTTGGAGGAAGTGGAGCTGCCAAGAGGCAGCCTTTTAGTTTTTCTGTCTTTAGACGCATTAATATGGATGGGGCTTTTTCTGTGTTTTGGTGAAATGGATGTATTAAATAGGAGACATATGATTGAGGTGCATTATGGGAAATATAGTGCACTAAAAGCCACTGGAATACATCTGATGGAGATAAACTGACTGGAATTTGGAATATTTGTTGTGGAAGATCTTTTTTTGTTTTTATAACTTTATTTATAGAACAGTTAGAACATTTTGGACAGACAGAGCGATGCACAGTGTAAGGTATAAAAGTACAGATACACAACAGACGTCACCGGTCACATCTGAACGTCACCCAAAGCCAATCACTCAAAACCCAAATAAAAAACAAATAGTCAAAGGAAGCGTATTGCATTCACACAAAACATAAAATTCAGCTGTTTTTCCGAATGAATGAGATACTGATTTCTGAAAAAATAAAAATTCAGCTCTGTTTTTACGAGATAATTATCTTGTTAATTCAGAAAAACAGAGCTGAATTTAAATTTTTTCAGAAAACAGTATCTCATTAATTCGGAACAACAGCCATTTTTTTAGGGACTGAGCAGAAAGGTGAGGCCGCCTTGAAAGCAAGGCCCTATTGTTTTCTGTTTGTTTTTATTAGTATTTTTTTCCAACGCCACTTTGACCTGGATTTTGACCCCCTAAACATGCTCAAAAACTCACCAAACTTGGCACACACGTCAGACCTGGTGAAAAATGTGATAAAATGTAAAAACTAACCCCATAAGTGCCAAAATGTGCTCTCTAGCACCACCTATGTAAAAAAAAAAAAACAGTAACGGCCCTAGTGGCCAATAGGAATGTCGTACAGACATGGAACCAGTGCCAACATGTTTGTTTGATGAAGCGCTACAAATGATACACTGACAACCATGACCTAACTCCAACAGGAAGTTTGCGATTTGCCTTTCAAAATAAAATTTCTAAAACTAACTCGTGTGACATTGTTTGTCGTATTGGCTTCTAACTGGGACCAAAAGATAGAGTGAACCCTTCTCAGAAACAGTTGTATGTAACTATCTTAGTTTTTTGTTTATAAGCCCGGAAAGATGCGAAATAAAAGCCTTAAATGTGCTAAATCATGACTTTTATGCTCAGCTATTCGTACAATTTCAATTCATTATTCAAACTGATTCTGTCTTTCATACACACACACACACACACACACACACACATACGCACAGTGGGGGTTTTCAAAATAAAAGTCTCATTTAAAGGTGATGGTGGTTTCAGCAGAGGCTCGCTGGTGTTCTGTACAGATGTAAGGAGGACGGACACTAAAGGGTGGGAGCTGGTATGGGGACGGAGAGGTGTGAGTGGAGCTGAGGTGTGGATGGTCACGGGAGGCGGAACGCACGGTGCGAGGTCCCGCCCAACGCTGCTAGCAGCTTTAATTTAAACTTATTTTTTCTTGTAATTATGAGATAATTATCTCGTTAATTTGGAAAAACAGAGCCGTATTTTATTTTTTATGTGAATGTAATACACTTTCGTTGAAAACAATTCAACTTAAAAACAAACAAAAAAAAGGATACATGTAAACATGCAAACATATATAAATTGAAAAATGTATAACTAATATTAAATAAAATAAATAGCAAAAAGTAAATAAATACATACACGAGGGATGCACCGATACCACTTTTTTCCAGACCGAGTACAAGTACAAGGACTTCCATTTGAGTACTTGCTGATACTGAGTACCGATCTGAGTACTTAATAATCCCGTTCCAGTTGTTCGTTCCTTTTGTAAATGTGCTTTATTGTCGTTGTCATTAGTCTGACTGGAACAGCATGTACGGTACAATTTACATGACAATTACAAATACACAAAACATTTAGTAACGAGCAGAATGTTGTTAAAATGACATTTGCTTCTTTGAAGATGTTTCAGGTTGTTGATATTTGTTTGGGTTTTTCCCATTTTTTTTTAATAGAAGGATAGTTTGTAAATGTCAACATTTTCATGTAATTTTACTTTTTTTACACTAAAAACAGAGAAGATTTGGCATTGTCATTATTTATAGGTTCTTATCAGACTATTTGACTGGTTCTGACCCACTTTAGATTGAACTGGCCTGGATGTGGAACCTGAATTAAAACTATGTTGACTCCATTGATATCTGTTGTGTAATTTTTTGTAGTTCACAAATTCATCCCACGGGCCGGACTGGACCCTTTGGTGGGCCGGATTTGACCCCTGGGCCACATGTTTGACACCTGTGCTGTATCGGTACCAGAGTGTAGCGACACCAGACTGAAGTGAGTGTGTCATTATTATTTGAATGCAGTCAGATCTAGGGCTGTAAGAAAATATCGGTTCTGCAATATATCGCAATATTTCATTTCACAATACTATATCGATATTAAAAAGTATTATATCGATATTTTTAGGTATTTATTCAAATGCAGATATTGTGGAGGTTCATTTTTGTTTTTCCTTTTGTGTTTCTGTTTTATTTATTCTCATTTAACACTGTTTTATTAGTTAATGTTGGTTCCTTTGTTTGGATTGAACTCAAATCCTGTTCTGATGTTAGTTCTGAACTAATAGAATCTGAACATTTGAACAGGATCTGAAACTGGAATGTCTGTAAAACAGAATTTCAGTTTGAACACAGTAATATTTTGTGATAGAACATTAGATCCTGTTGTGATCAAATAAAAATGTGTTTAGTATTTGTGCAGATTTCTGCTGTAATTGAGTACTTGCTGATACTGAAATCAAGGAAATAATCCTTTAAAAAAAGAAACAAACCAAAAATTGCCTTTTTAACAGTATCATGATATATCATGATATTTTCTTTTGTGATCCTAGTATTGTGATTTGTATCGTATCACCAGATTCTTGCCAAGCCAAAAACCAGCCCTAGTCAGGAGTTAAAAAAAGCGTAGGAACCACTGGTTTAAGTTCTTGTGTTGACTTTGGTTCGTCTTCAGTTGTCGTTCTTTCGGTGCCGGCCTTTAGCGACACCAGCCTGAACTGAGCGTGTCATTATTATTTGAACGCAGTCAGATCTGCTTATGGACCAAAACCCTGGGACAGAATCATCCGTATGCTAATTCCGTCTAAATAATTCACTCGTCGTAATCAAGTAGTGTGATTACAGCGATCATCTGGGTCGTTTCAAACCTGAGGCTCCGACTTCCAAATCAACTCGACTCAATGACAAATGTAATTCTGCAGAGGAGGTGCTTTAGTGTGTGTTCGACCAGGAATAAGAGCAAAAAAAAAAAAAAAAACACCCCAAATCAGTGATCTGGATCGGCTTTGGACTAATATTATCACAGACAAAAACAGGTAATTTGTTGTTTTGTGGTGGAATTTCAGTTTCGGCTGCAATCAGGGTCATGAGGTTCTGCAGGTCCGGACTGAATGGAGTCTGATTTGAGTCCGAGAAAAAAAAAAAAAACAACTGTAAAAACACCAGGAAACCCTGAACAACGCTCAGATCTGAGTCACAGCTGGACTGAGCCAGGACCAAGACCAAAACCAGGACCAAGACCAAAGCCAGGACCAAGACCAAAACCAGGACCAAGACCAAAGCCAGGACCAAGACCAAAACCAGGACCAAGACCAAAACCAGGACCAAAACCAAAGCCAGGACCAAGACCAAAACCAGGACCAAAACCAGGACCAAGACCAAAAAAATGTCATAAAAGATGCGACAACAGAAAAATATAGTAAAAGATGCATCGTGATAAGAGTCGTACAAGATACAAGATAAAAATTTCATGAAAGACCAAATAAGATAAAAATTTTATAATGCAACATGATAAAAATGTCAGAAAAGATGCAACATGATAAAAATGTCGTACACACCACAAGATAAAAATGTTGCAAAACATGCGACTACAGAAAAATATAAAAGATATACCACGAAAAAATGTATAAGAGGCTACGAGACAAAAAATTTTATAAAAGATGCAATATGATAAAAATGTATAAGACGCAAAACCTTTAAATGTTATGATGTCAAAAACATAACCCTGGACTATGAACTAACACCGTTTTCATTCCAAACACAGTCAAATAATTCGTCCTCATGGGTTCGCTCGGACCCACTTCTGTAATGAAAGGTTAAACATGGTCGTCTGATGGTTCCGTGTGCTGGATCTGCTCGTCTCTTTTCACCATAACTGTCATTTCTGCTTCTTGTTTGTGTATTTTCATAAACACCGTCGACGTCGGGTCACGTCACAGCAGGACGCTCGTCTAAAAAAACCCGATAAACCCGTCCTCGGCGTCGTCTCAGGTGTTTTTTTTTTCTCTGCGCCGTCTGCTTTCACGGAGCTGGGATCGTATTTGTGGTGTTCGGAGGTGGTACGCCGATACTTCACTGATATCAAACACAACTCCCAGCGAAGGCCAATTGTAGATAGACTGCTGGGAAATTTCTAAAATTACTATTCCAAATTTACAAGGTGGAGCGCTGCCACTGTTAGACAGTTTAGGGAGAGCGGCGGTGCGTAAAGCGTTTTAGTTCGTCTCCTGCTGTGATGCAATCTGTTCCGAGCATCAGTCAAATCACCCTCTCTGTTAGAGGATAAGAAAACACAGCCGTCAGCCAAGTCGGTAAACTCAGTAAACATTATGGAGGATTCCCCAACCTGCATCTTCCACAGCACGGCGAGAGAGCTGCTGCTGCCGCCGCGTCTGCCCGCTGCAGACCGCAAACGCAGCCTTTAAAAGGTCCTTGAACGCACCACGGAGCCTGAAACAGCCACCATTCCATCACAACAGGAAGACGAAAAAAGACCAGAGGCAGGTTTTCAGTCCAGCGGAGACACGAGGAGGTGGATTTAACAGGTTTAGATGAGTCTGAGGTGGAGACCTGGGTCTGGACTGGAGCTGCAGCAGCACGTTAGATCTGGAAGGGATGAATTCAGGATTTTCATCGATTCTGTTTATTTGAATTGATGAAAAAAAGGAAAACTGTGGAATAGATGTGTGGTTTATTCCAGAAACAACGGAAAAAAACAACCACCGAAGCTATAAAAGTAAAAGAATATATACAAATATAGAAATAACTAATAAAAGTATATACAAAAACAACCAGTCAATTAGCTGATTAATTTATTGATTATTTTCATCAATTTTATTCAATTAAAGGATTATTGGAATAGACAAAAAAAAAATAAAAATGTGAAACGGACGTGTAAAAATGACAAACATGGTTTATTCCAGAACCAACAGAAAAAACAGCCACAAAAGGTATAACAGGAAAAGAATATATATATATATATATATATATATATATATATATATATATATATATATATATATATATATATATATATATAAAATACCTATATAGAAATCACAGCAAATAAAAGTATGTATAACATTATCCAGTCAATTAATTGATTAATTTATCGATTATTTTCATCAATTCTGTTCAATTAAAGGATTATTTGAATAGATGAAAAAAATAAAAGTGTGGAATAGATGTGTGGTTTATTCCAGAACCAACGGAAGAAACAACAACCACAAAAGCTATAAAAGTAAAAGTGTGTATATATATATATTTATATATAAACAACCATCACAATATTTCATTTCACAATACTGTATCGATATTAAAAAGAACTGAATCAATATCTTGAGGTATTTATTCAAATGCAGATATTGTGGAGGATCAATTTAGTTTTTTGTTTTTTGTTTTTTGTTTATATTTCAATTATTATTATTTCACACTCTTTTATTAAATAATGTTGGTTCCTTTGTTTGGACTGAACTCAAATCCTGTTCTGATGTTAGTTGTGAACTAATAGAATCTGAACATTTGAACAGGATCTGAAACTGGAATGTCTGAAAAACAGAATTTCAGTTTGAACACAGTTGGAACATTTGCTGATAGAACATTAGATCCTGTTGGGATCAAATACAAATGTGTTTAGGATTGGTGCAGATTTCAGCTGTAATGAGATTCTTTCAGGAGGTAATCTTTTAAAAAAGAAAAAAAAAAACAAACAATATCAGTAACAATAACAGTATCGTGATATATCGTATCGTGATCCTAGTATTGTGATTTGTATCGCATCGCCAGATTCTTGCCGATACACAGCCCTAGTCCTGGTCCTGGTCCTAGCTGTGTTTTACTTTTGTTGTTACAGACATTATTTTCTTCATGGCATGAATTTGCGGCGCCCTGTCCTCTGGCGTCGGGGCGGGAGGGGGGGTTCAAGACTTGACTCCGCCCCCTCGGTTTTCCTCCAGCAGCTCAAAAACATCAGCGTGAAGGACCTGGGCTCCATCTGAACACCATTAGCCCGGCCCCTTCCCCGCTGGGTTTGCCGTCTAGTTTGCATTAGTGCTGCATGAATTTTCCACACAGATCCTCCTGGAGGGTGGAAGACGCAGTCGGACCTGAACCCAGAACCCAGAGCTGGTGTTTGTGTGTGGGCCTGCAGCACCAGTCCAGTATCTACACACACTTACACTGAAACTGTTGGCAGCCGCCGCTCCGTCTTTGGGTCCATTTAACAGTTCGATGCATCTTTATTCATGTCGGAAACTCGGCCAAATCTCAGGTCGGACGCATCGGGTTTGGATTCAGACGTCAAAACCAGACAAACAACTTCAGCGTCTGAAACAGGCCTGATTCCGATTTTACACCAACGTCACCAGGTTTTTATTTCCATTTGAGTTCAATTACACCCAACAAAACAAATCCACTTTTCTCTCAAAGTTTAAAAAGCATTGATTAGGGCTGTGTATTGGTAAGAATCTGACGATACAAAACAAATCACAATACAAGGATCACGATACGATATATCATGATACTGTCAAACAGGTGATTTTTTTGTTTCTTTTTTTTTAATGATTATTTCCTTGAAGAATTGAATTACAGCAGAAATCTGCACAAATACTAAACAAATTTGTATTTGATCCCAACAGGATCTAATGTTATATCACAAAATGTTCCTGTGTGTAGGATGTATGCAGGTGATTCTAGCATATATACAGGTAATATAGGATTTACAAAAGGTAAAATTAAAAACATGGTGCGTGGGTGGTGGTTATTGCACTGATGGAGGACAAATGGACAAATAAAAATGTTTTTATTTAATTTTAGTTAAATTCTGCAAAAAACACACCATTCTCAGTGTTCAGTCGATCTGTACACGAATGAACAGAATGTAGAAATATGCGACGTTTATTCTAAAACTCAGACAGAGGCTTTGATAGTGGCTGAGTTCCAGGTTGGATAGTTTTCCAGCGCGGGTGTTTTTTCAGATTAAAGGCGTGGCCCAGGCCTGCACTCTCGTAGCATATCCTTCAGATTAAATACATGTGGTTCGGACTCTGCCGGCCTCTTCCATCGCAGGTTTGGACTCTACCGGCCTCTTCCATCGCAGGTTCGGACGTTGTCGGTCTCTTCCATCGCAGGTTCGGACGCTGTCCGCCTCTTCCATCGCAGGTTTGGACTCTACCGGCCTCTTCCATCGCAGGTTCGGACGTTGTCGGTCTCTTCCATCGCAGGTTCGGACGTTGTCGGCCTCTTCCATCGCAGGTTCGGACGTTGTCGGTCTCTTCCATCGCAGGTTCGGACGTTGTCGGTCTCTTCCATCGCAGGTTCGGACGTTGTCGGCCTCTTCCATCGCAGGTTCGGACGTTGTCGGCCTCTTCCATCGCAGGTTCGGACTCTGCCGGCCTCTTTCATCGCAGGTTCGGACTCTGCCGGCCTCTTCCATCGCAGGTTCGGACACTGTTGGCCTCTTCCATCGCAGGTTCGGACTCTGCCGGCCTCTTCCATCGCAGCACCGCCATCGTCCTCCTCTTCGTCACAGCAGTGGGAGTGGAGCTGAGTCTACATCTGCACGGCATTACACTTGTTAATCTGCTCTGAGAGGCCCGGCCTGTTTTCTCTGTAACAACATCTTGATTCTTTCCAAGTGCTTCTTCCCTGGGGGGTGGGGGGGGGTTGGGGGGGGGTGGGGGGTTGAGCGCACAGCAGCGGCGCATGGACTGAAACTTTGATATCTTCCAAACACTTCCTCCCAGGTCGACGGGTTCACTCCAACGTTTTCAGTCCAATCTGAGGCGGCAGGTCGGAAAAAGGCGTTTGACTTGAACCTGAGACTATTATTCGATTATTAGTGGAATGTGGAAGTAAACAGAACCCAAAAACCCAACATTTGAGGAGTAAAAATAAACTGTGCTTTTGTTCAGAGTCTTTAAACCCATGTTTCCTGCTCAGATTTACTGCCCTCTGGGTACATCTGCAGCAAAAATGTGCATAAAAACTGCTATAAAATCATCATACATGAATATTTTTTCATAAATCTCTTAAATAACTTCAGTCCTGCTCAAAACTACCAAACATGCAACAATATTCAGGATTTTAACCCTTTAAATACCAGTTTATTTGAATTCTCAATGATTTATTACAAAAAACCCACAAAAATGCTTAGAATGTTACAAATATTTTCCATATCGTTGCCGTTGGGTGGAAACCTCTTATGTCCAAAATGGTTATTTTTCAGGAAACTGGAAACACTATGTATATTCTAATTAGATGAATGTACCATAACCAAAACTTTGTCGAGACTATTCAGCCCATTTTCTTGTGTATTTGTGCTTTATATTTTTATGTTGAAGTGACAAAAAGACTGAATTGTGTGACATAGTCATATCATGACCACGTATAATTCAGACGCTAAAGGCCGTTGCAGGTTGGTCCATATTCTGATGCATATTTGTTGTTTTTTTGTCAGATTTTAATGGAAATACAAGAAGAAACAGAACAATAACATATTGATGAGCTCCGTCCCGTAAGTGCTGCTTTAGCCTTGACTAAACCCACACAAATTATACATCAGAATGTGTGAAAAATGGATTGTCAGCCCAGAGGACGGCTGTTTGTTCCCTTTAACAAAAACCAAGACGGAACAGTGTTGTTTAATAAATCAGTCGACTGATGTGAAGGACGCCTCCAACCTGGAAGGATTCCTTTTCTCCTAAAAACAGCCAACGTTTCAGGTTCGAAAACAAACAGTAGCTTCTTCGAAGACACTGCATCGGTGAAAACATGATCTAGTGTGGGTTTGGGGAAACGAAAGACTGCATCAAGAGGAGGAAAAAGGTTAAACCTCCGTTCAAAGTTTGACCAAAGAACCATCAAATCTGGACGATGCAAACATGGAAACATCGCAAACGCAACATGTCTCTTCCATTTTCAATAGTTGCTTTTCCATTGAACATCTGCGCAAAACTTTACCGATATTTACTAAATGTCAAAAAAACAGAAGTACTTAACGTCGGTTTTTCCATTAAATCACAAATGTTTGTTTATAATACTTGTTTATTTATTATCGCAAGATGACATGAGAAGTCATTCCATAAACATGGCGACCAACATAATGTGTTTATTTACAGATATTTTCATTATTCTTCTATATTCCTCTATCTCCTACTAAATTCTAAACTGATGTGGTTTCCTGGTGTGTCCACACATTCCGACACATACAGGGGTTGGACAAAATAATGGAAACACCTTCACCTCAAGATGATAATGCCCCAATCCATACAGCTAGAATTGTTAAAGAATGGCATGAGGAACATTCTAATGAAGTTGAGCATCTCGTATGGCCGGCACAGTCCCCAGACCTCAACATTATTGAGCATTTATGGTCAGTTTTAGAGATTCAAGTAAGACGTCGATTTCCACCGCCATCGTCTCTAAAAGAGTTGGAGGGTATTCTAACTGAAGAATGGCTTCAAATTCCTTTGGAAACAATTCACAAGTTGTATGAATCAATACCTCGGAGAATTGAGGCTGTAATTGCCGCAAAAGGCGGACCTACACCATATTAAATTATATTTTGTTGATTTTTTTAAGGTGTTTCCATTATTTTGTCCAACCCCTGTGTTTGGGTTCAACTTTTCTTCTTCTCTTGTTGTAACGTTTGTCAACATCTGTTTTTTTTTTTTTTTTCTTTTTGTTTAATGTGACTCTAGTTGTGGAAAAAGGTCTTTCCATTACAGTTTTGCGTGATGTACCATGTGCGCTACAACCGAAAATCCACCTCAAACACTTTTAATTGAAACACAAGAGCTTTGGCAAAATTGTCGTTTTTTCCATTTGGCAAAATTTTATGTGCGAGTTAAATTCACGCAATTTGAGGATCAATGGAAAAGAGACTAATGTTGCAACAAAACAGAAAAGATGCAACAAGGCCAAAATTTTGTGAAACACACACGCAAAGCCATAAATGTCG
The DNA here is from genome assembly GCF_902148855.1 of Sphaeramia orbicularis. Lineage (NCBI taxonomy): Eukaryota > Metazoa > Chordata > Actinopteri > Kurtiformes > Apogonidae > Sphaeramia > Sphaeramia orbicularis. Next base: position 55,666,964 of record NC_043967.1, on the reverse strand, counting down.
CAATAAGATGAAAATATGTGGGAAAAAATGCAATAAGACAAAAATGTCAAGAAAGATGTGAAACAAAAATTTCATGAAACGCACAAGAGGTCAAAAATGTTAGGAAAAAACAAGATGAAAATTTGTTGTTGATGAAATTTGTTTGGGTCATGGTTTGTCATTTAGGGGTGATAGTGGGTCCTGAGCCTGGACCAGTTGAGAACCACTGACCTAAAAGAAGCATGTATAAGGTGAACTGTACTGGTCCAAGAACCGAGCCTTGGGGAACTCCATAACTGACTGTGGTGCGCAGAGGATTCACCAACATTAACAAACTGAAAACCATCTGTTTGACCTGATTTGAACCGCATTAATGCAGCCCCTTTAGTATAAACCTCATCAAACTGTTGCATAATGTTTCTGTGAGTCGTACCAGGGTTGGTGGACAGCGGTATCAGGTCCAGTATCAGGTCCAGATGGATCCGACGGCCTCCTGGAGCCGAACCCTAAACCCAACAGGAAGTTTGACATTTTGGTTTGAACATGTGAATTTCTCCTGGTTTTTTACCATTTCCAGCTGTCGCACCGTCGACAGAGATGAAACCACGGATCTGGACCGGGTCAGGCTCCGAACAACGGATCTGGACCCGGGTCAGGCTCCGAACAACGGATCTGGACCCGGGTCAGACTCCGAACAGCGGTGTTGACGTGAACATGAGCGGACCTCCTGGTCTGATGTGCGGTGGTGAAGCCCCTCCCCTCAGTCCCACATCTGTGCAGCATTAGCCCGTTCAGTGCTCGTCGCTGTCTCCCAGTGTGCGTTTGTGTCGATTGTGCGTTCGGGACTCAGAGGAGTTTAGTTGGACGCTGTCGCAGGAATTAACAGGATGTTAGAGGACAAGAAGTTACACGACACACAGCGGTCGCTCTGTCTTCGAGCTGGTTGTGTTTGTTTACGGCGACGGGAGATTAGAACCCATCTGGTGTGTGTGTGTGTGTGTGTGTGTGTGTGTGTGTGTGTGTGTTTGTGGGTGGTGGGCAGTCGTCATGGTTTTGTTTGGAGGGGGTGGAGAGCAGAATGAAACGGCCGACGAGGGCTTTTACCTTCACATGTGCAAACGAGTGAAAAAAAAAAAAACACTCAAAGATGGAAATGGAAGTCTGAGCAACTGTGGACTGTGTGGTGGACTGTAGTGGACTGTAGTGGACTGTGGTGGACTGTAGTGGACTGTAGTGGACTGTGGTGGCTGTGGTGGACTGTAGTGGACTGTGGTGGACTGTAGTGGACTGTAGTGGACTGTGGTGGACTGTGGTGGACTGTAGTGGACTGTGGTGGACTGTGGTGGACTGTAGTGGACTGTGGTGGACTGTGGTGGACTGTAGTGGACTGTAGTGGACTGTGGTGGACTGTGGTGGACTGTAGTGGACTGTGTGGTGGACTGTGTGGTGGACTGTAGTGGACTGTAGTGGACTGTGGTGGACTGTAGTGGACTGTGGTGGACTGTGGTGGACTGTAGTGGACTGTGGTGGACTGTAGTGGACTGTAGTGGACTGTGGTGGACTGTAGTGGACTGTGGTGGACTGTAGTGGACTGTAGTGGACTGTAGTGGACTGTGGTGGACTGTAGTGGACTGTAGTGGACTGTGGTGGACTGTGGTGGACTGTAGTGGACTGTGTGGTGGACTGTGGTGGACTGTAGTGGACTGTAGTGGACTGTGGTGGACTGTAGTGGACTGTGGTGGACTGTAGTGGACTGTGGTGGACTGTGTGGTGGACTGTAGTGGACTGTGTGGTGGACTGTAGTGGACTGTAGTGGACTGTAGTGGACTGTGTGGTGGACTGTAGTGGACTGTGTGGTGGACTGTAGTGGACTGTAGTGGACTGTGGTGGACTGTGGTGGACTGTAGTGGACTGTGGTGGACTGTAGTGGACTGTGGTGGACTGTGGTGGACTGTGGTGGACTGTGTGGTGGACTGTAGTGGACTGTGTGGTGGACTGTAGTGGACTGTGTGGTGGACTGTAGTGGACTGTAGTGGACTGTAGTGGACTGTGGTGGACTGTGTGGTGGACTGTAGTGGACTGTGGTGGACTGTGGTGGACTGTAGTGGACTGTGGTGGACTGTGGTGGACTGTAGTGGACTGTGGTGGACTGTGGTGGACTGTGTGGTGGACTGTAGTGGACTGTAGTGGACTGTGGTGGACTGTAGTGGACTGTAGTGGACTGTGGTGGACTGTAGTGGACTGTGGTGGACTGTGGTGGACTGTAGTGGACTGTGGTGGACTGTAGTGGACTGTGTGGTGGACTGTGGTGGACTGTAGTGGACTGTGGTGGACTGTAGTGGACTGTGGTGGACTGTGGTGGACTGTAGTGGACTGTAGTGGACTGTGTGGTGGACTGTGGTGGACTGTGGTGGACTGTAGTGGACTGTGGTGGACTGTAGTGGACTGTGGTGGACTGTAGTGGACTGTGTGGTGGACTGTGGTGGACTGTAGTGGACTGTGGTGGACTGTGGTGGACTGTAGTGGACTGTGGTGGACTGTGGTGGACTGTGTGGTGGACTGTAGTGGACTGTGTGGTGGACTGTAGTGGACTGTGGTGGACTGTAGTGGACTGTAGTGGACTGTGGTGGACTGTGTGGTGGACTGTAGTGGACTATTGGTGGACTGTGGTGGACTGTAGTGGACTGTGGTGGACTGTAGTGGACTGTGGTGGACTGTGGTGGACTGTGGTGGACTGTAGTGGACTGTAGTGGACTGTGGTGGACTGTGGTGGACTGTGGTGGACTGTAGTGGACTGTAGTGGACTGTGGTGGACTGTAGTGGACTGTGGTGGACTGTAGTGGACTGTAGTGGACTGTGGTGGACTGTAGTGGACTGTGGTGGACTGTGGTGGACTGTAGTGGACTGTGGTGGACTGTGGTGGACTGTGGTGGACTGTAGTGGACTGTGGTGGACTGTAGTGGACTGTGTGGTGGACTGTGGTGGACTGTAGTGGACTGTGGTGGACTGTAGTGGACTGTAGTGGACTGTGGTGGACTGTGGTGGACTGTAGTGGACTGTGGTGGACTGTAGTGGACTGTGGTGGACTGTAGTGGACTGTGTGGTGGACTGTGGTGGACTGTAATGGACTGTGGTGGACTGTAGTGGACTGTGTGGTGGACTGTAGTGGACTGTAGTGGACTGTGGTGGACTGTAGTGGACTGTGGTGGACTGTGGTGGACTGTAGTGGACTGTGTGGTGGACTGTGGTGGACTGTAGTGGACTGTAGTGGACTGTGGTGGACTGTGGTGGACTGTGTGGTGGACTGTAGTGGACTGTGGTGGACTGTAGTGGACTGTAGTGGACTGTAGTGGACTGTGTGGTGGACTGTAGTGGACTGTGGTGGACTGTGTGGTGGACTGTAGTGGACTGTGGTGGACTGTAGTGGACTGTGGTGGACTGTAGTGGTGGACTGTAGTGGACTGTGGTGGACTGTGGTGGACTGTGTGGTGGACTGTAGTGGACTGTGGTGGACTGTAGTGGACTGTAGTGGACTGTGTGGTGGACTGTAGTGGACTGTGGTGGACTGTAGTGGACTGTGGTGGACTGTGGTGGACTGTGGTGGACTGTGGTGGACTGTGTGGTGGACTGTAGTGGACTGTAGTGGACTGTGGTGGACTGTAGTGGACTGTGGTGGACTGTGGTGGACTGTAGTGGACTGTGGTGGACTGTGGTGGACTGTGGTGGACTGTAGTGGACTGTGGTGGACTGTGGTGGACTGTAGTGGACTGTAGTGGACTGTGGTGGACTGTGGTGGACTGTAGTGGACTGTGGTGGACTGTAGTGGACTGTGGTGGACTGTGGTGGACTGTGGTGGACTGTAGTGGACTGTGGTGGACTGTAGTGGACTGTGGTGGACTGTAGTGGACTGTGTGGTGGACTGTGGTGGACTGTAGTGGACTGTGGTGGACTGTAGTGGACTGTGGTGGACTGTGGTGGACTGTAGTGGACTGTGGTGGACTGTGGTGGACTGTAGTGGACTGTGGTGGACTGTGGTGGACTGTGTGGTGGACTGTAGTGGACTGTAGTGGACTGTGGTGGACTGTAGTGGACTGTGGTGGACTGTGGTGGACTGTAGTGGACTGTGGTGGACTGTGGTGGACTGTAGTGGACTGTGGTGGACTGTGGTGGACTGTAGTGGACTGTGTGGTGGACTGTAGTGGACTGTAGTGGACTGTGGTGGACTGTAGTGGACTGTAGTGGACTGTGGTGGACTGTGGTGGACTGTGGTGGACTGTGTGGTGGACTGTAGTGGACTGTGGTGGACTGTGGTGGACTGTAGTGGACTGTAGTGGACTGTGGTGGACTGTGGTGGACTGTGGTGGACTGTAGTGGACTGTGGTGGACTGTAGTGGACTGTGGTGGACTGTGTGGTGGACTGTGGTGGACTGTGTGGTGGACTGTAGTGGACTGTAGTGGACTGTAGTGGACTGTGGTGGACTGTGGTGGACTGTAGTGGACTGTGGTGGACTGTGGTGGACTGTAGTGGACTGTGGTGGACTGTAGTGGACTGTGGTGGACTGTGGTGGACTGTAGTGGACTGTGGTGGACTGTAGTGGACTGTGGTGGACTGTGGTGGACTGTAGTGGACTGTAGTGGACTGTGGTGGACTGTGGTGGACTGTGGTGGACTGTGGTGGACTGTGGTGGACTGTAGTGGACTGTGGTGGACTGTAGTGGACTGTAGTGGACTGTAGTGGACTGTGGTGGACTGTGGTGGACTGTAGTGGACTGTGGTGGACTGTAGTGGACTGTAGTGGACTGTAGTGGACTGTGGTGGACTGTGGTGGACTGTGGTGGACTGTGTGGTGGTTTAAGCGTTATAATCCACGACGCTCCCTGTGTTAATAGTAAGTGTTTCAGCAGCAGATGTGTTGGAGCAGCGAACACCTGTCAGTGTTGAACTGTGAACCCTTAACCAACCGAACATCTGCTGATCTGAACTGTTTAAAACCTGCTGATCCACCAGTACCATCAATACATGTCAATAGCTGGTGGAAAGTACAGTTTGACCTCAATTATTCATGGAATTAAATGTACAAAAAGTTATAAAATGAAAATAATGTGAGCAAAATACTTGAAAAATAAGGAAAAAATGAAGCAAAAAACCTTGAAATATGGCATAAAAATGAACAAATGTTTCTAAAGTGAAGAGAAAATGAGCAAAATACTTGAAAAAATGAGGAGATTTTATCATTTCATACCATCCAGAACCCTGTATTTATTCAGTTAACCCTCAGAAACCAGAACCATCTACTGACCTGAACTGTTTAATACCTGTTGATCCACTAATCTGATCAATACATGTGTTAAATTCAGTTATTGATCTTTTCCTGGTCCTCAGGTGTGACCCATTTGGACCAAACCCAATGAAAACAGAACATATTCATAAAAAAAAAAAAACGCTTCCTGAAGTTGAATAAACACATTAATCAGCTGATGTGTTTGTTAATTAGTAAAAAACAAACCTTTGAAACGTGAACGTTAATGTAAAGTCGTTCGTAGGAGACGATCAGAGAGCGTTGGATTCGTCCACCTCCTGTGTGGAACAAACGCACCCTTCCAGCAGTGTTCAGTGTGTTTGTCCGACGCAGCAGGAAAACAGCAGGACGTCAGGACCGGAGTTTACAGCGAGTTAGCGTCGATCAGCTGGACGGACGCTCACAGCGGGACAGGAGGACGCAGACGCACGGTTTAACGGACGAGTTAAACGGGTTTAGAACATGAAGTGGATCAGAAGAATAAAAGAGAAGAGAAACAGTCAGATGACATACTGACAGGATTTACATTTATAAAAAAAGTCCTTTAATAAATGTGTTCAACCTGAAATGTCTAGAGAAAAATAGGTGTAATTTAACCAATATTCTGCCTCAGTTTGTCATTTCTACATGTTCATTCTAAAGTACAGACAGTGGATCTGCAAATAAAACATTTAATAACAGACGGAATGTTATTAACATTACACTGATTTATATAAAGACGTGTCAGATTATTCATGTTTTTTATTCATAAACTAATGTGATCTGAGTTGGGCCAAACCAGTCCAATAATAACATCATTTCCATTAAATGTAAAAACAAGAAAATGGACAGAAAATTGAGAAACGTAAACAAGATGAACAGAAATAAGCAAAAATTTCAAAACAAATGAACAAACACTAGAATGAGAACCAAAGAAAGAAAAGAAGAAAAATGTGAGAATTATCAATCAACAACAAAATGTTTTTTGTGTTGTTATTTCAGTTTTTATCAGTTTTGTCAGAGTCATTAACGAACAGGGAAAGAAAAACAACAAAAACAAACAAAAACTAGAAAAGCACTTGGAGAGCGCAGACCTCCGCCACGGCAGGTCTGGAATGTCCGAACTCTGACTTTTTTCTCAAAATTCTGACTTTTAAATTAAAAAAATATATATATATTGTTCTGAGATTAAAGTATGAATTCTAACTTTAATCTCAGAATTCTGCCTTTTTTTTTCTCAGAACTCAGACTTTTTTCTCAGAATAATAATTTAAAAAATCTTTTGGACCTTCATTTAATTTAATCTTTTTTCCAGTGGTTCTAATCCTCTTCTGTATAAATATGAATAATAAATGTTAAATATGTCTTTGTTTCTGTTAAAGTCGCCCCTAGAAGACGAATAGAGAGCGACTCCACCTCCTGCGCAATTACATCCCATGATGCATAGGGAAGTGGGCGTGGCCTTAGTGGAGGGGGCGTGGTCACGTCACACTCATAAACAGTTAAATTCCACTGGAGTCGAAGTGTGACTCAGTGTTTTTGCGTTTCGGTGTGATTCCCTCTGACTCATGACGTGACTCAGTGTATTGATACTGATCGGTTTAACACTGACACACATCTACACACACAAATACACACACCTACGCAGCTACACAACCACTGACCTACACACACATACACACATTCCTGTACTGGGCTGGGGTCCACGGTGGGACTGGGTCTCTGCTGGAGGCTCCTAGTCCACATGTGGAACACCAGCTGGTCACCACACACACACACACACGCACACACACACACACACAAAGACACAACGACACACACAAACCCATCCATTCATCTCCCCTGCTGCTCAAACACACCTCCTGCTAAGACTCCTTCCTTTTTGCATGTGTAATAGTCGCACACACGTTCTGTCTTTGTCTTTCACACTTGTTTACACACACACATACACACACACACACACACTAGTAGTACAGTACACACACAGACGCACAACAGCCGCCGCCGCAGCGTCTGTTTATTGGCTCGTTGCATCATTCTGCACGCGCTCACATACGTCTAATCTATAGACGCACATTTACACACGGATAATGTAGAGTTGCATCATATAAGAGGCTACACACACACACACACACACACACACACACACACACACACTTACACACATACACACAGTTACACACATACACACTTACACACTGATTGCATCACAGTCTGGCAGTAAACGTCCTGTATTGTTCCCAGAGTCACAAACACAAACGTACAACGAAAAATCTGCTCAAGTACATTCTCCGAAAAGTTAGAAATGAATGCGACGAAGGAGGCGAAAAGTCGGGATTAAAGGCGTCGAAGTTCTGCCGTTTTTCAGCGTCGATCCGTGACTCACCCAGGAAATGAAGCCACGACCGCAGACGTCAGGATGGGGAAATTTAACAGGATGGTTTGGAAAATGAAAAGAGAACGCACTGATATTAAAATGACTTTGATCACAGACGTGTCACATGTTAATATAGATGCAGAAATAAGAACAGGAGCCGCTTAGAACCTGAAACCACACAAGAATAGAATAATTCTAATATGATGTGAACAGATGAGTGGATTCATTTGGTCTGACCTGGATCTGGGGTCGCAGATGTACGTCACTGTTGTGTTTTTGAGTCATTTTCATGTTTTATGTTATAAAATACAGAACTAGAAAAAAACAGAAATGAGAAATACAAGAACATTTACTCAAATATTTAAAGAAATAAATAATTTACAGGTTAGAAAATCTGTCGGAATATTCCAGTTTCACTTGGTCCTGAGTAGGGACGTAACGATTACTGGTATAATGATAAACCGCGGTAAAATTGCAGACAGTTAGTTTTACCGTTTAAATTCTAATTCTCATGATAACTGTTTGATTACCACACTTTTCTGGAGAAAACAGTTATGTAAAGATCTGCTTTTATGTCAAATATTTGAGTATAGTTTTAATGTATTACAATTTTAATTTTCTATTCCTAATATTTTAACCAATATTCACTTTTAAAGTCTTTGAAAAGGTTCGTTAAACATCTGTGTGTTATTTATGCAATAAATGATATACATTTTTCAAATTGGATTTTATATTTTTTGTGTTTTTGTCCTTTTGTGCTTTTATAGTAGGTTACAGTGAAAAATAATAGACAGTTGATATAGATGAAGTTGTGCGGAAAAAACAGATCCAAACATGGGTATAGTAAACATTTGTTTCTATAGTATATAAAGGCCAAATCAAAAGGACTGAAAAACGGACAAAATAGACTCAGACCACTAAGGGTTAATATTGGAATGTTTCTGACACAGAAGGGACATTGTGCCAATTATTTTATTTGTTTTGTTTTGTTTTGTTTTTTTTGTTTTTTTTAAAATCCAACTACGTTAAATTATTTCAGTGTGTGCATTAGTACTTGTTGAACATTTTGAGCACAATTTCAACAATATTGCAATAATAATGATAACCGTGATATGAAATTTTCATATGGTTACATCCCTAGTCCTGAGTCTAATTGACTTTTTTTTGTGCTTGACTGTTTAAAGCATGTGTAATTATATGTATGATATTAATACAGTGGAGTGATCTTATTCACATTCACTGGATTAAAGGATCTGAAACCACAAAATATTACAAATTAGCGTCACTTCATAGGAAACAGTTTTAACGATGTTCTGCCTCAATTTATTATTTCTACATGTGCGTTACAGCTCAGAGTAACAAACACAAAAACATTTAGTAACAGACAGAACGTTGGTAAAGTTTCATGTCATTTTCTTTAGACATTTCAGGTTATTCACTTTTTATTTTTAAAGGATAGTTTGTTAATGTAACTTTTTTCATAATTTAATGTTTGTTTTTTTCACTAAAACAAAGAGAAAAATTTGGAGTGATTCTTTTTAGGTTGTTGTGGTATTATTTTAGTGAGGTCAAACTGGACCACTGAACCAAAACGAGTTCGACATCCTCAACTGTTAATATTTTCGGTGTAGTTTTTGCACTTTGTAAATTTATCCTATGGGCCCGATTGGACCCTTTGGTGAATTTAGAAGAATGTTTTAGAAGATCGGATCAGATTGGATTTAGTCACAGGATTGGGCCAATCCGGACCCGGTTCTGGGGGTGGGGGTGGCGGTAAACACATGTCCCACCCCCTCAAATTAAAGTTTCCGAAGGTAGGGAAAAGGAAAATTAACTGCAGAACAGTTGGAGGATCAGAGGAATTCGTAAAACGACTCTAAGTTTCACTTTCACTTTCAGGTCCAGTAGTGATGCGTGAGTCGGACCCGCGGGGCTTTTGTGGAATTATTTGACCCGACCCGACCCGACCCTACCTGTGAGTAACCCTCTGATATGCGCATCACTAACGTACAGAACACACCCCCATACACCACCTGGACGGACCTGTCCATAGACCGGCTACAGCAGAGGTAAACATACGGCCCGTGGTCCAGAACCGGCCCACCAAAGGTTCTAATGTGTCCGCAGTCTGAATTTGGGAAGTACAAAAATGAAACTAAAGTTCTTCAGAGTCAGAAGTGTCAGAGTTGTTTTAGTTCAGGTTCCACATTCAGACCAACTGGGATCTACAGGAAAAGAACAGAATAAGAACCTAGAAATCATGACTCCAAATTTAAACCAAAATTTCATTGTAACAAGTCAGTATCGGATTGTTATTGGCAAATCTAATCCTAAAAAAACCTGGATCGGAAGACTTAGACTTGAACTTTAGTGTCATTTCAGTTGGTGACTTGAACTTGTACCAAAGTCATTTTTTGGTTGGTACCTGTACTTCTACTCAAGTGTAACTTCCCAGTATTTTATCCAACACTCATAGTCTGAGGCAGCAGTGTCGTGCACCTGTGATTCGCACAGTTAATTTTCAAAAAACATGGCCAAAAAAATGTTGCCCATCTTGCTCAAAGCCGTACTGATTATCATATATATCATATCATATATTGTTCTCTTACCTTGTCATGGCCTAATTTTGGCTAAATCCACCTATTTTTCGCAACAATGAGGCAAATCATCCATTAACTCTAGAGGGCTATGTACCAAGGTTATTATCGTTAACGAAAACTAACGAAATGACGAAAACTAGAATTGTAAAAACATTTTCGTTAACTGAAATAAATAAAAGCTATAAATAACAGAAAGAAACCATAACAAACTGAAACTGTATTGTGTGTTTACAAAACTAACTAAAACGGATAAAAATTATGGATCAAATTCCCTTCGTTTTCCCCTTTGTCAATGTCAGATTGATATGAAATCGATTTTTTTCGCTCTAGCAATTTTAGCTAGCAGCACCATATGACACTTCACAGTCCGTCGCTTCTCGTCGCTTGTGGTTTATAGTCGTCTTCTGGTCCGAACTCTACCTGGAAACATGGAGACTAAAGCAGCAGAGTCCTGTCTGGGATTGATTTGAATATGACAACGAGGAACAGGAAAGACATGAAAAAACTAAACTAAAACTAAGCATTTAGAAAAAAACTGAAAACTAACCAAAACTAGCAAACCTGCTCTAAAAACAAATTAAAACTAACGGAATTAGAGAAAAAAAGTCAAAACTAAATAAAACTAAACTCTAATGAAAAATCCAAAACTATTATAACGTTGGCTCTTACCATGTTACGGCCTAATTTTGGCTAAATCCATCTATTTTTTGCAAAAATGAAGCGAATCATCCATTAACTCAGGAGGGCTGTGCACGCACATCACTTTTACACCTGCCAGAAAATTACACACCCTGTTTTTGTTTGTTTGTTTGTTTGTTTTGTTTTTTCCACCCCCTGTTCCTCCATTCCTGCCTCATACCCTGAAAACACTGGTGATAAATGCTGTGAGTCTTCTCATATTTCCACGTGTCATTGGTTCGTTATGGTGCGTTTGTGCAGCAGATCCTCAGTTCATTGGTTGGTTTCAGTATTTGGCCTGAATTCAAGGCTAATGAATGCACAGGTTGGGTCTGAAAACCCACCACAGTAAAGGCTGTAGAACAGGGGTGTCAAACATGCGTCCCGGGGGCCAAACGCGGCCCACAAAGGGTCCAATCTGACTCCTGGGATGAATTTGAACTCCACAGTCAAGGCTGTGGAACTCATTTTAGTTCAGGTTCCACACACAGACCAATATGATGTCAAGAAAAATAATAGCATAATAACCTAAAAAAAAAACCTCAATGTTTTGTTCTCGGTTTGGTGTGAAAAAAATATTACATTATGCTGATAAACTTTACATTTTTGTCTGTTTTAGTGCAAAAAATAACATTAGATTATGAAAATATTTACATTTGCAAACTCTCCTGTACCAATAAAATGTGAATAAACTGAACAAATATGACCAACCTGAAATGTCTAAAAAAAATTCAGTTCAGTTTGAACTCTTTTCTTCCTGTTCCTCAGTGTTTAGTGTCTTTGTAGATCTGATCCAGAATGCACATGGACAAATGAGAAGCTGAGGCAGAATATTGTTAAAATTACACTTATTTTTCTTAAGAAGTTTTAGTGTTTTCAGGTTATTCACATCTTTTTTTGTTTGGATAGTTTATAAAAGTAAGTATTTGCATAATTTAATGGGATTTTTTGCAATAAAACAAAGACAAAAATTTGGAGTTGTCATTATTTATAGCTTATTCTGTTATTATTTCACTGGTTCGACCCACTGCAGATCAAATTTAGTTGAATGTGGAACCTGGACTTAAATGAGTTTGACAGCCCTGCTGTAAAAGAACTCATATATACTGTACATCAGAAAAGTAGGAAAGTCACTGCTGCTGCTTGACTCCATTTTCTCTTTTAACGACTTCCATTTAAGGTTGAATCGGTGCATATTTGTTGTTTTTGAAGTGAGACAATGTAGACAAACCATCCAAGGCCAGGCCTCAAAAATAACTAATTTACTCCTTTTTTTTGGACTGAAAACAGGTTTAACTCGAACATCATATAAAGGTTAAATATTCCCTTCAATGTACTTATAAAGTCGGAGATAATGGAGCCGAAGGTCAGCTGGACGGGAACATCATGTACCGAAATGTACGATCAGGACGGACGCTACCAAACACGACATACTGAAAATAAACTGGTATATAAATGTTTGATGTGGAAGCGGACGTCCAGACTCTGGTTCATCTGGTCCTACATAATCCCAGTCACTGACCTACATGTCTATATTTGTTCCTTGAAGTCGTATTCAGTTATTCCCCTTAAGTCTGTCGTCTGTGTTTGTATCTTTTCTCTGTGTATCTTTATATTTGAGCGGTCGTCCAATCGGAGGTCACCATCATGTGAAATCTGCTCTGAGGCTCAGAGTCAAACAGTGAAATAAATGGAACTTCGAGTCGGCGACTGGAAACAACCGAGCCTTAACTGACTAAATTTTCAGGGATTTTTAGGCGGAAACAAACCACACAGATTACCATAAAGGATTTTACAAGGTAAATAAGTTGCCGGTAATAAAAGTTCCTGGGAATGTCGGTGTAAAAGGAGCAAAACTTTAGAGGTTTTGAATGAAAATACTGAAATGACGTGATGACGTGGCAGAACCGCTAAGTGGAATCGAACAGACTAATGGTTCCAAAGTATGGAGTCAATAGGAGTGGAGTCATGTGATTCCCGCCTGGTCAAGAATGCAGCCCTCTGTTTACGTAACAAGTCTGTGTGTTTATTAGAATTTATTAAAGAGCATATTCTGAAAAGAGTCTGGACGTTGTTGAACATGTGCTGAATACGATTAAAAGAAATTTGCCTGGAAACGACCGAACCTTGACTGACTCAATTTTCAGGGATTTTGAGGTGAATTATTTTACCAAGTAAATAAGTTCCTGGTAATAACAGTTCCTGGGAATGTGGGTGTAAAAGGAGCTAAACTTTAGAGGTTTTTGAACGAAAATACAGAAATGATGAATTGATGTCGCAGAACTGGTAAGTGGAATCGTTAAGCCTGGACGTTGTTGAACTTAAGCTGAATACGGTCAAAGGAAGTTGAGTCGACTGAGCCTTAAATGACTAAATTTTCAGGGATTTTGAGGTGAATTATTTTACCAGGTAAGTTCCTGGTAATAAAAGTTCCTGGGAATGTTGGTGGAAAAGGAGCTAAACTTTAGAGGTTTTTGAACGAAAATACGGAAATGATGAAATGATGTCTCGGAATCGTTAAGCCTGGAAGTTTTTGAACTTACACTGAATACGGTCAAAGGAAATTCAGTCGACCGAGCCTTAAATGACTAAATTTTCAGGGATTTTTAGGTGGAAACAAACCACACAGATTACCATAAAGGATTTTACCAGGTAAATAAGTTCCCAGTAATAAAAGTTCCATTGAATGTCGGTGTAACAGGGGCTAAACTTTCAAGCTTTTCTGCGATGACGTGGCAGAACCGCTAAGTGGAATCGAACAGACTAATGGTTCCAAAGCATGGAGCCAATGGGAGTGGAGTCATGTGATTCCCACCTGGTCAAGAAAGTGTTGACCTGTTTACGTTACAAATCTGTGTGTTTGTATGAATTTATTAAAGAGCATATTCTGAAAACAGCCTGGATGTTGTTCAACATGTGCTGAATACGATTAAAGGAAATTTAACTTCGAGTTGGCGACTGGAAACAACTGAAACTTGACTGACTCAGTTTTCAGGGATTTTTAGGTCAATTATTTTACCAAGTAAATTAGTTCCCAGTAATAAAAGTTCCTGGGAATGTTGGTGGAAAAGGGGCTAAACCGGTGGTTCCCAACCTTTTTTGTCTTGTGACCCCATTTTAATATCACAAATTTCTGGTGACCCCAGATGTTCAAAACAGACATTTTTTGGCTAAAATTAACTTGTTTTTGATCCTGTAATAGTTTGCTATAATATGTTGCAAATAAATTTTAGTTTTAGGCAACATTTAGGCTATATAATGTAAATTTTTATTACTAAGTTATAATTTTTTATCAATTACTAGAAATTTCAGGTGACCCCATTTGAATTCCAGGCGACCCCACGTGGGGTCCCGACCCAAGGTTGAAAAACACTGGGCTAAACTTTCCAGGTTTTGTGTGTGATGTGGCAGAACCACTAAGTGTGATTCCCACCTGGTCAAGAACGCAGCGCTCTGTTTACGTAACCAAACTGCCCAAGAATAAGCCGATCGACCCCGGCAAGTATGTTATTAAAAAGACATAAATGGAGGCGTCGGATCAGCGGCGAAGCAGGTGAAAGGCCGCCGTCCGAAGCCCAGATCTGGAGCGAGGAGACGGCGAAGCGCTGGACCAAAGCCGGAGCTGAATGAAGGCTTTGTCCGCATGCAGAGCAGAGAGTGTGTGTGTGAGAAAGTGAAGTGTGTGAAAGAAAGAGGGACAAAGCGAACAAAATAGAGTGAGAAAGAGACGGCGAGACAAAGAAACACAGAGAGAGAGAGAGAGAGAGAGAGAGTTTGGTGTTTCTCAGTGTGGAGCTTAAACAAGCAGTACAGGATGTGCAGCCAAACTATTTTCTCTGCTTGGCTGCAGATTCCCTGTGTGTGTGTGTGTGTGTGTGTGTGTGTGTGTGAGAGTGTTGTGTAGTGGAGTGTAGTGTTGCGTAGTGGAGGGGGCTGATGGGATGTCACTTGTTCTCTTTACTATCACAAGTGGTAGGAACACACACGCACACACACACACACACACACACACACACACACACACACACACACACACACACACACACACACACAGTACACTGACTGGAACTACTGTACTGTCAATCTGGACCCAAACAGTTCACAGTGTTTTTACAGCTGAAGCTTTGAATGGTTGGTTTTTGAGTTCAACGGCCCATAGGCACTGTCTGCAGCGTTGTCCTTGTTGTTGGCGTTGTCGTTGTTTTCATCGTTGTCTTTATTGTTGTCTTCCTCGTTGACTTCGTTGTTGTCTTTATTGTTTTTATTGTTGTTGTCCTTGTTGTCATCTTCCTCGTTGTCTCTGTCATTGCCTTTATCATTGTCTTCGTTGTTGTCTTCGTTGTGGTCTTTATTGTTGTCCTTGTTGTTGTCTTTGTTGTTGTTGTCCTTGTTGTCATCTTTGTCTTCCTTGTTGTCTCTGCCATCGCCTTTATCATTGTCTTCATTGTCTTCATTGTTGTCTTTGTTGTTGTCTTTGTTGTTGTTGTCCTTTTTGTCATTTTCGTCTTTGTCTTCGTCATTGTCTCTGTCATTGCCTTTATCATCGTCTTCATTGTTGTCTTCGTCATTGTCTTTATTGTTGTCCTTGTTGTTGTTGTCCTTGTTGTCATCTTCATCTTTGTCTTCTTCGTTGTCTCTGTCATTGCCTTTATCATTGTCTTCGTTGTTGTCTTCGTCATTGTCTTTATTGTTGTCCTTGTTGTTGTTGTCCTTGTCATCTTCGTCTTTGTCTTGGTCGTTGTCTCTGTCATTTCCTTTGTCATTGTCTTCGTTGTTGTCTTCCTCATCGGCTTTGTCGCCGTCCTTGTTTTCGTCTTCGTTGTTGTCTTCGTTAGCTAACGTTAGCTAACACATAAATCTGCGGCTCCAGACCACAGGACTGGAACATAGAGACAGAACCTGACAACCTCACACATTCAACTGGTTTGGCTTCATATAGTACACACGCTGACGGACAGGGGCACTGGAAACACTTTTGTCATTGTAATAGAGCTGCACAATACTGGAAAAAACTGACAATGCAATTTTTTTTAACCCTAGGTTATATATTACGATATGAAAAACTACTCAGGAGGATGTAACAGCTGTGTGGCGCCGATGTAATTAGTTGTGTTTCCTGTCGTGTCGACACAGAACACGTGTTTCAGTTTCAGCCTTCTAGTAGCCGAAATATTTCCAGTTACTGACGTTGCTTTTCTTTGTGGCACCTAGTCTTCATTTTCGGCAATTTTCTCTTGTTCGTTGCTCATTTTTAAATACAGGGTCTGCACATCCGTCACTTCCCCCCCAGGCCACGCCCCTCTCAGTCAGACTGAGTGTCTTAAACCAACCTGTTCAACATGACAGTATAGCAGTAAACACAGCCAGAGAAAAGGATCATGGGAAATCTGAAATGAAATGAAGGACAGTTGGACTGGACATGGATCTGTACCAGCTACCAGAGAACAAGTGGTCCATGAACACTGACATGTGGACACAAATGGAGGATCCAGACCTGATCCAGGGGGGAGGGGGTCAGCGCTATTTGGACCTGAAACTAATATACATGGTTTCATCAGGACTGACAACCAGGGTCCAAAACTAGGACCAGAACCAGCTGATCCAAAGGCTCCAAAACTAGGGCCCAGAACCAGCTGATCCAAAGGCTCCAAAACTAGGGCCCAGAACCAGCTGATCCAAAGGCTCCAAAACTAGGCCCAGAACCAGCTGATCCAAAGGCTCCAAAACTAGGGCCCAGAACCAGCTGATCCAAAGGCTCCAAAACTAGGGCCCAGAACCAGCTGATCCAAAGGCTCCAAAACTAGGACCAGAACCAGCTGATCCAAAGGCTCCAAAACTAGGACCAGAACCAGCTGATCCAAAGGGTCTAAAACTAGGGCCCAGAACCAGCTGATCCAAAGGGTCTAAAACTAGGGCCCAGAACCAGCTGATCCAAAGGCTCCAAAACTAGGACCAGAACCAGCTGATCCAAAGGGTCTAAAACTAGGGCCCAGAACCAGCTGATCCAAAGGGTCTAAAACTAGGGCCCAGAACCAGCTGATCCAAAGGCTCCAAAACTAGGGCCCAGAACCAGCTGATCCAAAGGGTCCAAAACTAGGACCAGAACCAGCTGATCCAAAGGTCATTTCCAGCAGACCGTGGACTGACCCCAGTGAATATATGCATGATCTACTGGGACTGAGCAGATTTACTGAGTCTAGTTCAGATCCAGTCCTTTATCCAACACAGATACTACTGCTGTGGACCAGCAGGGCACCACTGCATTCTGGGAAATTAGCAGATTTACACCACCTGGTTTAAATTAACACATTATTCTGATAATATTAGGGCTTTAGTGTCTGAATATGACAACTTTAATCTCATAAACAAATGACATTTATGTTAAATTATGAGTTTTTTTATAACTACGACTTTATTCTCAGAACATTGTGATTCTTTTTGTATTTGACTTTATTCTCATAAAATTCCAGGTTTTATCTCCATATTTTCTGACTTTCTTCTGGTAGTGCCCAGTGTTTTTCTTTTCTTCTGTGGTCCTAATACTCCGTCGTAGCTTTATTCTCCAGTTCCTCCGTATTTGTAAAACTAGGTTGGCCTCAGTTTCAGTTAGTTTACTAATCATGTAGGAGCACAAGGTTCACAATCACAAACTGAAGACAAAAACCAGGAAAGATCTGATCATGAAACCAAGAGCTGCACTAAGAAGGACCGTTAGCCAAAACAACAGGTCATTTCAGGTCTGATTGGACCCAAAAATACAGCATCAGTGAATGTTAGCTGACACCAAACAGGATCCACAGATCTAGGTTTGGTTTCCTGGATTTGTGGATCCATCTCCTTCTCTTTTCTTTGTCTTTGGGTGTCTGTAAACGATAGCTCCCACTGCTTTAACAACCTGAAAATACAACCAACCAACAACAGCTCTGCCCCATTTTGGATTCAGTATTGTTCTTCAGTTCAGACAGTACTGAAGCCAGCACTGTCACTCATCTGCCTCTGTCTGACACTCAGTGGGCGGAACCACTGTGACTTCCGCTAGCGCTGACATCACGTGCATACTGTCTATATTGTTACCAGTGACTCACTCCATGTGCAGGGGGCGTGGTCTGCTTCTGCAAACTGATTAAGAATGACTGTGATTGGTGGATGGCTGCGCCCAGTGTGTGTCAGGTACCCAGGATGAACTTAGACGAGAACATGTTGAGTTCATTTACCTCGTACATCGCAGGACTTGGCGACGTGACTACTGCGCACATGTACATTGCGATATGCTGACGCTCAAACGTTATATTTGTAACAAAACAGGCGAGAGGAAAAGGCTGAGATCCACTTTCTTCCGGAACTTGTTTCTTTTTCTTTTTTACTCCGTTCTGTCGGTTTTCTTTCTTTGCAAACATCGACTGCTTTTTTTAGCGTCTAATTCAAGGGACGGTGTTTGAAAGGGAGCCATTTGGCAGCGCCGACACATTTACAGTACAGTCGACTCATGTACTTTATCCCTCAGCTTTGCCAACACCTTTTTATACTTTGTCGCGCCACCAAAGATGAGATGGAACATCATGAGCCTTTTCACCACCTCATGGTGTTAAAATTAAACCTCTGGTGTGGCCACAGCTTTTCCACTCAGCTGTAAATGCAGAACTCGCCCAAGAGGTTTAGTTTTTTTTTTCCTCTTCTTCTTCTTCAGTGTCTCGGTGACTTATGGGTAAAAAAGGAGCAGGTGGAATATAATTCAACAAACCCAAGAGGCACAAATAAAAAAAGTCAAGTTGGAGTCGAGTCAGTGAATCTGTGGATTTTTTTTTATGTAGGATTTACATCGGATTTAGCAGTGTTCTCTCTGGGTTCCACAAAAAAAAAACAAAAAAAAAAAAAACAAGACCTTGAGACCAGGTTTGGGCAATAAAATAATAATAATCCAACATGCAGTCAGCCTGATTTACATACTTTAGACTTATGTTAACATTTGTGCTTCATTATAAATTTCCAGTGGGACAAATTAGGCGTACATTTTGGAAAAAGTGGTGAAATTCTGATTCGGATCATGGATTGTGATCTCTCGGTCAGTTCCTCAAGATGATAACACATAATTTTTCTGGTTTTTATGGCTGCACGGAGCCAAAAACTTATAATAAACTGAGCTCAAATTGAAGACAAGTCCATAAATCTGCAACGAAACTTGGAGAAGAAATATCACCCTAAAAGAAAACAAGACAATAAATCATAATTAAGCAGATAAATAGTAAGAGCCTTCAAATCCATTCATTTCAACATGTGGCGAACATATTAATCAGATTGTGTTTTTCATATCACTGTTAGTTTTGGTGTAAACATATTATTTCATTACACTTATTTATCAGATCTTTTACATTTTAGATGATATTCTGTTATGTTTAAGAAAATCACACATCACCAGTAAACTGAGAAAATCTGAGTTTTAGTTTCATGTCATTTTTTCTTTGACAGAAAAACATGTTTCACAAACTTTGCAGATTAAAGACACTAAAATCAACATTTTAGATGAGAAAGACGATAACGAAATCACTAAATAAGGACTGATTTATGGTCATTTTTCATTGTCTGAAGTTGAAAATTAAAGAAACAAAAAGCATAGTTATCATTTATATTTGATAATATTTGGCTTCACCATCATTAAACCTCCAAATATCCCTGTATGCAGATGATATTCTGTTCTATATAAGAAAACCACACATCACCGCATCAGCATCTCAAGGTTCAAAGTGTTTATTGTCATATTCACAGTGACTAAACAATACGATGAAATACTTGTTTTGCTGTCCACAGAATCTCAAATATGAAAAAAGACATGTATAAATTGATAAATAGTGATAAAATTCATGGATTGCGACCTTTCGCTTAGTTCTTCTACATGATAACACATCATTTTTCTGGTTTTAGTGGCTGCACACAGCCAAAAATATAAAATAAACTCAACTTAAATTGAAGACAAGTCAATAAATCTGCAACGAAACAACCAAAAACAAGACAATAAATAATAATTAAGCCGATAAATAATGACCGAATCCTTAAAATCCATTCATTTCAACATGTTGCGAACATGTTGGCTGTCAGTTTTGCTGTAAACGTGTTATTTCATTACACTTATTTAACGACTCTTTTACTTTTTATATGATATTTGATTATATTTAAGAAAATCACACATCACCAGTAATCTGAGGAAAATTTAGGTTTTAGTTTCATATCATTTTTTCTTCATCAGCAAAACATGTTTGACAAACTCTGCAGATTAACAACACTAAAATCAACACCTTAGATGAAAAAGACGATAACAAAATCACTCAGACTCATTGTCTGAAGTTGAAACTTAAAGAAACGAAGCATAGTTACCGTTTATATTTGATAATATTTGGCCTCACCCTCCTTAAACCTCCAAATATCCCTATATGCAGATGATATGCTGTTATACTGTATATAAGAAAACCACACATCACCACATCAGTAATCTCAAGATTTAAAGCGATGAGGAAACAATACAATGAAATACTTGTTTTACTGTCCACAGAATGCCAAATATGAAAAAAGACAAGTATAAATAGATAAATAATAATACAATTCCTGGATTGCTATCTTTTGGTCAGTTCTTCTTCATGATAATGCATAATTTTCCTGGTTTTAGTGGCTGAACGGAGCCAAAAATATAAAATAAACTCAACTTAATTTGAAGACGAGTCAATACATCTGTAGCGAAACAACCAAGAAAAGGACAATAAATAATAATTAACCCGATAAATAATGACGAAATCCTTAAAATCCATTCATTTCAACATGTTGCGAACATATTGGCTGTCAGTTTTGCTGTAAACATATTATTTCATTACACTTATTTAACGAGTCTTTTACAGCCGTCCAGGTTTAATTCATTATTTTATTTAATTTTTTTATATATAAAACCCTTTTGTCTGGTTTCTTTTCTTTTTTCCTCGAGGGAAGAGCGAGCATTTATCTCAACAGACGACTGAAAAAGAAACCTGACATCTACCTGTCGACGCGACCGCTCGCTCCTCCATGAAAGCGACGAAGACGAAATGAAAAGAAAAAGGGAAGTGAGCGTGTCAGGCTTCAGGTTGGCATGTGAGCGATGAAAAGGCCGCCGTTTGTCACCAGAAATTATTGATGTACAAACAAATAGACGCCGCGGGAGGACGCAGGAGTTTGGGAGGCTTTTGAAAGAGGAATCAAAGAGGAGGAGGAGGGGAGGGGGGGTGATGAAGGACCGAGAGAGAGGAGGACGGAGGGATGACGGATGAAAGGAAACCAAATCACACAAGGCGACCATTAGACTCTTATTGTCTCGTTTCTCTTCGCTCGTTCTTCGTTCTCTCTCTTTTGTTTTTTTTTTTCTCTTAACTTCATTTTTTTTCTTTCTCGCTCTCATCATTCCTCTTTTTCCGTCTCCCTCCGTCTTCCTTTCGGTTGTTTTCATTAGTCTTATGTTTTCAGTTTGTCTGTCCGATCTTTATTTATGAAGAAGCTTCCAAAAAAAAAAGAAAAAAAAAAAAGTAAAACGAGACAAGAAGGTTTTTTAAATTAGTGAATGGACTAAAGTGAAGTCTAGATGGATTTGGGTTGTGGGTGTGAAATTATGGGATGGACTTGAAGATGAGTTGAAGTCGTTCACTTTTTTTTTTTGACAAAGCTTAAAAATGCCTTCAGTCTAAAATCCTTCAGTTGAGAATACAAATATTTATGTAAAAATACTGATTCATACTCTCTATTCAAGCAAAAATACAAAAGGAGAATAAAAATAAAGTGCTTTTAGTGGTTGGTTTTAGTCGTTCTGGTCAAAATGGAACAGGAAATTAATAATAAATCACGTCAAAATTAATACAACTGGTTTTTGAGCCTGTTTTGTAAATGTAAGAAGGAGAAAGTCTGGATATTTGTGTTAAAATGTAGGAATAAAAAGGGAAAAAAAATGTATGTACAGATTAAATGACTTCAAAAACAAATTTATCACAATTTAACATTAACAGAAGAAAAAAAAAACAAAAACAAAGAAAAAACTGTGTAAAATGTCGATGTTTCTTAGGTTTTATATGTAAACATTAGAAGTAGAAAGTGCAGATATTTGTATTAAAATGTAGGGACTGAAAGGACAAAACATATGTATAGATGAAAACAAACTAAACTGAAAACACTCACATACTGTTCAATAAGAAATGTAACACAATTTAACATTAACAGCAACAAAAAAGAACCAAAAATAAAGAAAAAACTCTAAAATGTTGATGTTTTTCAGGTTTTATATGTAAATTTTATTCAGAAGTACAAATATTTATGTAAAAATACTGATTCATATTCTGTATTCAAGTAAAAATACAAAAGGAGAATTAAAATGAAGTGCTTTTAGTGGTTGGTTTTAGTCGTTTCTGGTCAAAATGGAACAAAAAACTAATAATAAATCACCTTAACATTAATAAAACTGGTTATTGAGCCTGTTTTGTAAATGTAAGAAGGAGAAAGTCTGGATATTTGTGTTAAATGAAGGAATAAAAAGGAAAAAACATATGTACAGATGAAACACAAACAAAACTTAAAACACTCACATACTGTTCAATAAGAAATGTAACAATTTAACATTAACAGCAGTAAAAAAAAAACAACAACCAAAAATAATGGGGGAAAATGTGTAAAATGTTAGTGTTTCTCAGGTTTTATATGTAAATTTCATTTAGAAGTACAAATATTTATGTAAAAATACAAAAGGAAAATAAAAATAAAGTGTTTTTAGTGGTTGGTTTTAGTCGTTCTGGTTAAAACGGAACAAAAAGTTAATAAT
This sequence comes from Sphaeramia orbicularis, assembly GCF_902148855.1. Taxonomy (NCBI): domain Eukaryota; kingdom Metazoa; phylum Chordata; class Actinopteri; order Kurtiformes; family Apogonidae; genus Sphaeramia; species Sphaeramia orbicularis. Next base: position 55,644,231 of record NC_043967.1, on the reverse strand, counting down.
AAATCACCTCAACATTAATACAACTGGTTTTTGAGCCTGTTTTGTAAATGTAAGAAGGAGAAAGTCTGGATATTTGTGTTAAAGTACAGGAATAAAAAAAACAAATGTACATATACATGAAAAAAACAAATGAAAACTTCCCAGACTGTCCGATAACAAATTTAACACAATTCAATATTAAAAGAAGCAAAAACAAACAAATAAATAGGAGTGAAATGTTGTTTCGGAGCTTTTTTGATGCAGGAGGTTTGATAATTAAAGTCTGTTTATTCACTGAGCAGCGTTTGATGGTCGGATGGCGCCAAAAAATTATTAATAAACACAGTTTCACAATGAAAGTTTTCAGTTTGAATTAAAAAAACAGTTTTTATTCAATGTCTTTGTGTCTTCAGGTGAAGTAGAATACGATTTAGACAAAGAGTGGATGTTTTTTCTCCATAAACGAATGGACTAAATAAACCAAAAAACAGATTAAAAAGGACGTTCATACATTAAATAGATGGAAAATGAAGAGTATATAAAGTGTGACGGCCCCGCCGGGTTGTGACAAAAGGAAAAGTCCAACATTTTCATCTTACATCTATAACAGAATCCTCATCTTTGTTTATGGATTCCCTTCTGCTCTTCTACAGTCATAACATTGTGTAACATGAGCTAGCGTTAGCTTAGAAAGGTCTGGAACTTACTAATTTCTGCGCATGTCGAGCTGGAGTAAAATCGGTCAAAACATCATCACATGTTTTTATGCAAATCACTCAACTCTCGTAAAACTTTGAGTTAAAACCCAACTATTATTACTGCGTATACGGGCCACATAAGAAAATAAAAACACGTCACTACAAGAGTAATGTCATAAAATATTGCGTTAAAACCTGTAATTTTATGAGAATACTGTTGTCATATTTCAGGAATAAAGCCACAATATTACGAGAATAGCGTAATTTAAAAACAGGTGGAAAAAAAAATCATAATTTATGATGAATTTACGAGAATTAAGTCATACCCACTCGTTGCATTAAAAAAAAAAAAAAAGAATTTCGCATTTTATGATACAAGATTTTGTGACACACAAAGTATACACCCCCCCCCCCACACCCCCCCCAGAATCGATGGTGACCCCCATACCAACCCAACCTGGATCTCAAAATGCGAAAACCACTAATAAAAACAAACACACAATTAAAGATGGAAATGAATATAATTTACGGATATAAACAGACATGTGACCAGGACAGTCAGACAGTTATAACGTAAACACAAATCTGACTTTTTTTTTTTTTTTTCTTTTTTACCTGTATCTGATCTGTTACAGTTTGAACAGTGCTGATCTGACCCAGACCACTTTCATATGTGGTCCTAAATCTGACCCGGACCACTTTCATATGTGGTCCTAAATGTGGTCCTAAATCTGACCCAGATCTGATCTTTTCCTTTGTGACTTCAGTCTGAACGTCCAGGTCGCATTTATCCGACCTTTACGTCATTGAAATGCGACAAACGTCCCAGTTGTGCGTCCTGAGGGGCGTGGTCTGTGTGTAGTGCAGCTGTCGTGTACACTTTTTGTGTAATGTTAAATTTGTTTATTTTTGCAAACGGAAATCTGAAATCAATAAAAACAGTTGATTACAAAAAAAATCTACATAGTGCGTTAACACCTGCTGTGTGGACGTAGTGTGAACGTCAGCTGACTGTACCTCTGACCTTTGACCCCAAACCCTGCTGTGGTCTTTTTTCATGTTTGTGTTTTTGCTTGGACCTGAACAGGACCGGAGCCGTCCAGACGTGCCATGCTGCTCTGTGGGCTCAGATCACGCTCTCGTCAGTGTTGGGGTTGAACTGATCCCAGATCTGATGTTCCGCAGACACGCCGTGGACGCGCGTCTCACATTCAACTCGCACTCGTTCCGTGGTTCATTTCCTATTTTCATTCACAGACAAATTGAAAATGGTAAAAGTCAAATAACGGTTGTTTTTTTGGCGTCAGATTCATAAACTAACGACGGAACTGGAAATTATGTTTGGGTTAGTTTCTTATTTTGGTCGATTTTCAGCTGAAATGAAAAACAGATGCACAGACTTCCACCTCAGCTTCATCCTGCTCTTCATCATCGTCCTCCTCTTCCTCTTCATCCACCTCTCTCTCCTCATCCTCTTCTTCATCCACCTCTTGTTTCTCGTCATTTTCTTCCTCCTTATCCCCCTCTTCATGTCTCTCCTCATCCTCCTTCCTCTTCATCCTCCTCTTTGCACTTCTCTGCATCCTCATCCTCCTTTCTCATCTTCCTCTTCATCCTTCTCTTCCTCCTCTTCCTCCTCTTCCTGCTCCTGCTCCTCATCTTCATCTTTCTCTTTATCCTCTTCATCATCCTCATCCTCCTCATCTTCCTCTTCATCCTTCTCTTCCTCCTCATCCTCCTGTTCGTCTTTCTCTTCATCCTCAGTATCCTCTTCCTCTTCATCCTTTTCCTCCTCTTCCTTTTCATCTTCATCTTCCTCCTCATCCACCTCATCTTCCTCATCCTCCTCTTCATCCTTCTCCTCATCCTCATCTTTGTCTTTCTCTTTAGATTCTTCATCCTCCTCTTCCTCTTCATCTTTCTCTTCCTCTTCATCCTCCCGTTCGTCTTTCTCTTCATC
>NC_043967.1:55616594-55636594 GCF_902148855.1 Sphaeramia orbicularis | reverse complement strand
CTCCTTCAATGCGTGACCTTTGACCCCTGCGCTCTCAGATGCCGATGGAGTCGTCGGAGTTTCCGTCTCATGTCGCATGTTGTCGGATAAAAGCTCAGGACTGACCTCGACACGCTTTTTAGACGTTCTGAAGACTATAGTGGCTTTTCCATCAGACATCTGAGCAAAACTTCACTGATATTTACTAAATATCAGAAAAACACAAGTGTGTAATGTTGGTTTGTCTGTTCAATCCCAAATGTGCTGATTAGTTTCTTTCTTCTGGTGGATGTCAGGAGAAGTCTTCTCATAAACAGGAACATAAATATAAGTTATATTCACACAATTTGAAGGTCAATGGAAACACAAATACTGTTTTATATTAACTTCACTTTTTCTTTATCACGTCTTTATTAAATGATCTTAAGTCAAATGTAAAGTCGGATGTTCAGGAAAATAATTAAAATGCATCCTTTCACTCAGAACCTCCTTTAACCAGAATATCAGCAGTAAAAATACATCTCCCATGGTGCATTTCAGCATCTTTTCTGTAGAAGTTGACTGAGATACAGCCTGTAAGGATCATGGGTATTGTGGTTTCTACAGTCAGTACAAGATACTTTAGATTTTTTTGAATTTTTGTGAAGTCAAATGTGAACATTTAAGGCTCCAAAATGAAAATGTTCTTACAAAATGAAGTACAAATATGTTCTGTTTTGGTTAATTCTGTCGAGTTTTATTTAAAAAGGAAATATTTATTCAATATTTTTCATTTTCCTTCTCTTCACAACTACATCAATATTTTTATTATAAAAAAATGTATTCCAACAGTGAAACTACATCTCCCATGGTGCATTTTAGCTTCTTATTTGTAGACTTTAACGGAGATGCAGTCTCTAAGGATCATGGGTAATGTAGTTTTGATAGTTAGTATGAGATCCTCCAGATTTTTTGCAGATGAAGTCGTAGTGAACATTTAAGGCTCCAAAATGAAGGACCAATATGTTGTGTTTTGTTTTATTCTGTTGAGTTTTATGCAAAGAAGCAAATTTTTATTCCATTTTTGTCACGTTCCTTCTTTTTAAAATTCCATCAATATTTTTATTTAAAAAAATTCCTTCCAGTCGTGAAAATACATCTCCCATGGTGCATTTCAGTACCGAACCTGCCATCTCGGAGTATCTGTCGTGTAGAAGTGGTTTTCTCGCACCGTTCACGGCGTCCGATACACTGTGAACGGCGCCGTTTGATGCTCGCCGTTCTCCGGTTCATCGGGTCAGCTGTTTTGTTTCTGCTCCACATGTTTTTTTCAACCGACTCTGGGAAGAATCTGTGTTTTTTTTCTTCCCTCCCACATACAGTAAACAGCAGTCAGTGTGTGCAGAAGACCTCCAAAGTTCATCTGGATTTGAAGAAATGTTTCCAACCTCAGAAAAGCCTCACCTGCCAGCGCTCGCATCGCCTTTTATTCCCTCCTCCCCCTTTTATGGAAACACTTCTGCACTCCGACACATGCACTAATCCTAAAATATGTGTCTCCTTAGGAGTTTTAAATGATTCCACCGCAGGAATTTACTACTTGAATTCCTGGTGAATCAGTAGTTTGATAATATCCTCTCCTCGTTTGAATGTAATGTGTTTTCTAATGGACTCCAGCGAAGCCACAGGAGACGAACAACCACGTTTAAAGCATTTAAAACAGATTTTATTGAAGAAAAACCAGGAGGGAACGAAGGAAGGTGAATAAAGAGACAGGTACGGCTTCCGGAAGGTTAAATAATCAGTCGCTCCAACACAACAACAAACGCATATTCATGCGATTTCTGTGGATTCTGGGTCAAACGTCCACCTTTAACCTAAACCATCTACTGATCTAAACTGTTTAATACCTGCTGAGCCACTAATCCAATCAATACATGTCAATAATTGGTGTAAAATACAGTTTTACCTCCATTATTCATGGGATAAAATGTACAAAAACTTGTAAAATGACAATAAAATGAGCAAAACACTAAGAATAAGGAAAACATGAATCAAAAAACCTTGAAATACGACATAAAAAAGAACAAATCCTTCTAAAATGACGAGAAAATAAGCAAAATACATGAAAAATGAGGAGGTTTCATCATTTCATCCCATCCAGAACCCTGTATTTATTCAGTTAACCCTCAAAAACCAGAACCATCTACTGATCTAAACTGGTTAATACCTGCTGATCCACTAATCCTATCAGTCCATGTCAATAATTGGTGTAAAATACAGTTCTTCATCTTTTCATGGCCATCAGATATGACTATATTTGGACGTTACAAGGCTCCGTAGTTACCGTGGAAACACTGTCATCTTCTACAACATTCATTCACCAGTAAAACCCATGGAGTTGGATCAGTGACAGTGGATAAAATGAACAAAAAATAATAATAATTTTAAAAAAAGCTAGAAAATAATAGATAATGTGGAAAAATAAGCAAAAAATTTACTAAAATTAAGTTTAAAAAAAAGTATAAAATATGAATGAAATGAAGAAAAACAGCCAAAGTAATGAAAACAATTATAATAAAGCAACTAAATAATATGTAACATTAACAAAATAAACCACAAACTGAAGAAAATTGAAGAAAAAAAAAAAAAGGCAAAAAATGAATAATGAAAAATTAATTTTATTCCACTTCAGTGGATGATTTAACAGGATTGTCCCATTTCTTAGGGGAAGGTTTCAACCCCTACCCACTGCAACTCCATTTCAAGGGGGAGGGACCAAGGGGGAGGAGTCAAGGGGGAGGGGCCAAGGGGTGAATTGGGCCTAAGGTTCTGTTCAGATGCAGGTAAATGTGGAAGAAATCTGATGTTTTCCGCCACATGTGACCTGGATCTGATCTGTTAAAGACAGTCTGAACAGCACTGATCTAACCCAGACCACTTTCATATGTGGTCCTAAATCTGACCTGGACCACTTTCATATGTGGTCCTAAATCTGACCCGGACCACTTTCATATGTGGTCCAGACCACTTTCATATGTGGTCCTAAATCTGACCCGGACCACTTTCATATGTGGTCCGACCACTTTCATATGTGGTCCTAAATTCGACCGGACCACTTTCAGGTAATGTGCTGTGGTCCTAAATCTGACCTCCGGACCCACTTTCATATGTGGTCCTAAAACTTTCATATGTGGTCCGGACCACTTTCATATCGTGGATCTAAAGCCGACCCGGACCACTTTCATATGTGGTCCTAAATCTGACCCGGACCACTTTCATATGTGGTCCTAAATCTGACCCGGACCACTTTCATATGTGGTCCGGACCTCTTTCATATGTGGTCCTAAATCTGACCCGGACCACTTTCATATGTGGTCCTAAATCTGACCCGGACCACTTTCATATGTGGTCCGGACCTCTTTCATATGTGGTCCTAAATCTGACCCCGGACCACTTTCATATGTGGTCCTAAATCTGACCCAGACCACTTTCATATGTGGTCCTAAATCTGACCCGGACCACTTTCATATGTGGTCCTAAATCTGAAACAGATCTGATATTTTCCAGTGTGACCTCAGGGTCACATTCAGTTCAGACTCAAAACTGATAGAAGTCGCATTTAATGTGAAATATGAACCGACACACAAAAAAAAACAGATTTCACCCAAAAATCCGAAAAATGCGTTTAGACCTGCTGTGTGAACGGAGCCTAAATGAACATAATCAAATGTCGGACTAGAAAGTAAGAGAGACAAAATAAAAATGATACTGATCTAAAATAAATGAATGAATAAATACACATCAGTTGAATTTCTTGACAGATGTGTTTTGAAGAACTGGTCTAAATGAAAGCGTTGGAGCGCTGCCCTGTTCTGTGAACTCTGTGGTTTAATGCACAGCTTTTACCTGCTGTTAAATATTTCCTCTTTGCTTTCAGTACTTTTAGAAACGAACCCAAACGAGGCTGAAACGTGACATTAATTAAACGCGGGTGACGTTTGAAATCAACCCTTTGTGTTTCACCGCCGCCGTCTGTACCTTCTCCTCCGCTGCGTTCGCTGCGTGACCTTTGACCCCTGCGCTCTCAGATGCTGATGGAGGAGTCGGAGTTTCCGTCTCGTGTCGCGTGTCGTCGGATAAAAGCTCGGGACTGACCTCGACACGCTTTTAGACGTTCTGAAGACACCATTCTTCACTTTTTCTTCATCACTTCTTTGTTAAATGAAAATAAATGTAAAGTAGGATGTTCAGGAAAATAATTCAAATCCATCCTTCGACTCAGAACCTCATTTAACCACAATATCAGCAGTAAAAATACATCTCCCATGGTGCATTTCACCATGTTTTCTGTCGAGCTTCATTGCAATACAGCCTTTAAGGATCACTGGTATTGTAGTTGGTGCATTCAGTGCGAGATTTTTTTCTCTTTCTAGAATTTTGTAGAGATGAAGTCAAAAAATGTAACATTTAAATGAAGATGTTCTTACAAAATATTGTTAAAAAAAAAAAAAAAAGTTTCATTTTGTAGCATTTTGTTTCATTGTGTTGAGTTTCAGATGTTTATTCCATTTTTTTCATGTTCCTTTTCTTTAAAACTCCATCAGTATTTTTATTACTTAATTTTTTTTTTTACTCCAGCAGTAAAAATACATCTCCCATGGTGCATTTCAGCACCTTTTCTGTAGAAGTTGACTGAGATACAGCCTCTAAGGATCATGGGTAATGTTGTTCCTACAGTTGATACAAGATTTTTTAGAATTTTTGAATTTTTGTGATGAGATGAAGTCAAACCTGAACATATAAACAGTTTTATTTTAACTTCACCTCTTCTAATCGAACTTCTGCTTTCTCTCTTCTATATTAAACTCGTTAGTTTCAGGCAGATATTAATTATTTGTCTATTTCCTCTGGGTCTGATACGTCTGAACTCATGATAATAAACGTTTCTGTTCATCTGGATGTAAAACTGGTCACCTGGTCTGTCTTCTGGACGTCCTCCGTTAGCGTCCGATGCTAAATCCTGCAACAGTCGGAACATTTAGCGTCTCCATCATATAGTTTTACTTACAATCGCTTTTTTATTAAATTATAACAAGTCAAATGTAAAGCAGTAAATTAATTTAAATCCATCCTTGGACTGTTCAGCAGAACATCAGCAGTAAAAATACATCTCCCATGGTGCATTTCTGCATCTTTTCAATTGAGCTTGACTGTGATACAGCCTCTAAGGATCATGGGTGTTGTAGTTTGTGCATTCAATGCAAGATTTCAAGATTTCAAGTCAAAAAATTTAACATTTAAATCAAGATGTTCTTACAAAATACAGTAAAATATGTTTCATTTTGTAGCATTTTGTTTCAGTGTGTTGAGTTTTATATAATATTTATTCCATTTTTTTCATGTTCCTTCTCTTTAAAACTCCATCGGTATTTTTATTATTTAAAAAAAAAAATTATTCCAGTATTCCAGCAGTAAAAATACATCTCCCATGGTGCATTTCAGCATCTTTTCTATAGGAGTTGACTGAGATACCGCCTCTAAGGATCATGGGAAATGTAGTTTCTACAGTCGATGCAAGATTCTTTAGAATTTTTGAATTTTTGTGATGAGATGAAGTCAAACCTGAACATATAAACGGTTTTATATTAACTCCACTTCTTCACTTTTTCTTTTTCACTTCTTTATTAAATGATATTAAGTCAAATGTAAAGTAGGATGTTTAGGAAAATAATTAAAATCCATCCTTTGACTCAGAACCTCATTTAACAGGAATATCAGCAGTAAAAATACATCTCCCATGGTGCATTTCTGCATCTTTTCAATTGAGCTTGACTATGATACAGCCTCTAAGGATCATGGGTAATGTAGTTTGTGCATTCAGTGCGAGATTTCAAGATTTCAAGTCAAAAAATGTAACATTTAAACGGAGATGTTCTTACAAAATACAGTAAAAATATGTTTCATTTTGTTTCCTTATGTTGAGTTTTATATAGTATTTTTCCATTTTTTTCATGTTCCTTCTCTTTAAAACTCCATCAGTATTTTTATTATTTCAATTTTTTTATTCCAGCAGTAAAAATACATCTCCCATGGTGCATTTCTGCATTTTTTCTGTAGAAGTTGACAGAGATACAGCTTCTAAGGATCATGGGTAATGTAGTTTCTACAGTCAGTTGAAGGTTCTTTAGAATATTTGTACAAATGAGAACATTTAAGGTGATTATGAGATTTTACAAGATGTGAAAATGTATCACAGTTTGTTGAAGGTTAAACAGCGATGTGTTTTCATATCAGGTCTTTAAACTTGAAACACTGGAAAAAAAAAAAAAACAACTCGAAGGAAATATTTTTAATTTTCTTCAGACAAATTAACTGAATCTTGAAGTTTTGTAACTTCGGTTTATCGGATCCTTCGTGATTTCTGTTTATACGACGAGGCCGCGACTGCCGACACGTGACCAAGCCTCATGGGAGTTGTAGTTTTTGATGCTCAGTCTGTTATTGTCTGGAAAACCACAAAGCTTTGGACACTTTGTCCCGGCGTCCGAAACACAAACACGCCAAAAACAACCGAAACGTCCGATCGACGCCGGCGGGTGGGGGGGTGTTGGTGGGTGGGTCAGGAGGTGGGGGGGTGGAGGTGTTGGTGGGTGGGTCAGGAGGTGTGTGTGTGTGTGTGTGTGTGGACGATGGTGTGTTTTTGGGTGGAGTTTTCCTCTTCTTCGCAGAACAACACAAACGCGTGAATCGCCACATGGTCGCGACTCACCGCAGCCCCCAACCTGCCGCCATCTTGTTTGGAGTGTCTTTGACCGTGGTCACTGTGTGTGTGTGTGTGTGTGTGTGTGTGTGTGTGTGTGTCGTCTGGCTGCAGCCAATGTCAACAGCCGAGTGCATAACTTCCCATGAGCCTTTTCCCCTAGAAGGTAACTGAAGGCTGCTGAGCTGTGTGTGTGTGTGTGTGTGTGTGTGTTTTTATTTTAACACCCATTCATCAGAGTGTCTTCACGCTGAGTGTGTATGTGTGTGTATGTGTGTGTGTTGTCGTTGTGTACTCACGGGGGTGTTTCTTCACGCTGCGTGTGTGTTTGTTTTAATTCGCAGCAGCAGCCGCCACTGAGCACGCTCAGTGTGTGTTTGTGTGGAAGGAGGCGCATACCAGCACAGGTGTGTGTCTGTTGTGTGTGTGTGTGTGTGTGTGTGTGTGTGTGTGTGTGCAGTGGAGCAGAGTGGTGGCTCTAATGCGATTACGTCCCTTGTCTCCGTGCAGAACTGATAAGGTATTAGAGGGCGGGCCGTGATGAGATTTAAATTAATTCAGCCTCCATTCAAATTCACCATGAGATGAGCTGCTCCATTATTTGGCCTTGCAGCCCCACTCCCCCCCACCTCCTCCTCCCCACACCTCCTCCCTCTCTCCCTCCCTCCCTCCTCCCTCCTCCCCTTCCTTTTACTCCTTCCTATGTCACATCCTTCCTCCATTTTTCCAGACTTTTCCTTCTGTCCTTCCTCCTTGTTTCCTTTTCTTTTTTCTTTTCCTCCTCTATCTTTTCTTTTCATCCATCGCTCCCCCTTCCATCCCTCTCTCCTCCTCCTCCCTCTTCCTCCTCCCTCCATCCTCCCCTTCCCTTTACTCCTTCCTATGTCACATCCTTCCTCCATTTTTCCAGGCGTTTCCTTCCTCCTCTTTTCCTCTTCTTTTTTATTTTCCTCCTGTCTTTTCATTTCTTCCATCCATTCTTTCTCTCTCTTCCCTCCACTTTTCTCTTCGTCCATGTCTTCATTTTCCTCTGTCATTCCCATTCCTTCCCTTCCTCATCTTCTTTCCTTCTGTCCTTCTTTCATCTTGTTCATTTCTTTCTTTTTATCTCAGTCTTTTCCTTCATCATCCTTTTTTTCTTCCTTTTTCTTTCCCCCTTTCCTTCCCCTTCCTGTATCGTTTTTTGCATCTTTCCTTTTCAATCTTTTCATCTATTCTCATATTTCCTTTCCTTCTTTCCTCCTCTCCCTCTTTTTCCTTCGTCTTTTCCTTCATCCTTTTTTCTTTTCATCCATCATCCTCAATCCCCTTCCTTCTTTTTTCATCCAAGTCTTTTCTTCCATCATCCTTTTTCTTTCCTCTTTTCCTCCACTTCATCCCCTCTTCTTTCTCTTTTTTAACTCTTTCTTCTTTTCATTCTTCAGTCTATCCTCTATCCCTTCTCTCTCCTCCTCTCCGTCCTTTCCTTCTTTCCTCCTTCCTGTCTTTCATTTGTTTCCATCCTTTATTCTTCTGTTTTCTTTTCCTTCTTTCCTTCCATCCCATGTCTTTTTTCTATTAACTCCTTCCTTCTCCTTTTCATTATCTTTCACTTCTTTCATCCTTCCATCTTCATCTTCTTTTCTTCATTTCTGCTCATTCTTCTCTTTTTGCTCAGATCTTTTCTCCTTTTCAATCCTTTCCACGATACTTTTCTTGACTTCCTTCCTTCATTTTTTTCCTTCTTTTTTGTCTCTTATCCCGCTTTCTCTCCTTCTTCCTTCCAGTCTTTCCTCCTTTATCTCTTTCATCTTTCCTTTTCATCCTGTTTCCTTAAACTTTCCTCCGCTTTCTCATTTAATTCCTTTCATTTACTCCCCCCATCCTAATTCCTCTCCTTTTTTATCTCATCCATCACTAAACACACCTCTCCTTCACCGTTTCCTTCCTTCCTTCCTTCCTTCTTTCCTTCCTTCCTCTTCTTAATAATCTCCTTTTCTTTATTCTTTGACTTACTCTTCTTTTTATCTTCCCTTCTTTCCTTGCTTCTTTACACCTTCCTCTCTCATTTCTCCTCCACCCTCCATCCTTCCTTCCCTACCTCCTACCTCCTTTCCTTCATCCCATCCTCTATTTCCTTTCCTTCCCTTTTTTAGTCTCATCCATCCTTAAACACACCTCTCCTTCACTGTTTCCTTCCATCCTTCCTTCCTCTTCTTTAGTCTTTGACTTACTCTTCTTTTTATTTTCCCTTCTTTCCTTGCTTCCTTACACCTTCCTGTCTTATTTCTCCTCCACCCTCCATCCTTCCTCCCCTACCTCCTACCTCCTTTCCTTCATCCCATCCTCTTTTTCCTTCCCTTTTTTTTAATCTCATCCCTCCTTTAAACACACCTCTCCTTCTGTGTTTCCTTCCTTCCTTCCTTCCTTGTCTTAATAATCTCCTTTTCTTTCTTCTCCTTTTCCTCTTTTCTTAATCTTCCCTTCCTTCCCTGCCTCCTCCTCTCCTCCTCTGCTCCCTCCTTCCTCTGGTGTAGCTCTTCTTTAACAGAACATTTAACCAAATGGAGGGAAGCTTAGCCTATTAGAATGAGCGGCTTAGCGTTTGTCGGTGGGAGCGTCCCCGTGTGCTTCCCGTTGCTCGTGCATGCATATTAATGTGTGTTTTTCAGTGTGTGCATGTGATTAAAACCAGCCACCGTGCAGGGCCGTCCTCCGCTGTGCGCAGCCCGCCGTTTTCGGCCAAAATTAAACACGGCGCTCTGTAAATAAAGTCAGTCGGAGTCGCTGGGTAACAGCCGGCGGAGACTCCGCTGTTAGAAGACTCGCAGCGGGTTCGCGTCTTCTGTCTTCAACTCAAAATCAAGCGGTTTTCTCGGGATTTCGACGGTCGTTTGCGTTTGTTTTTGGGCTCGTGGAGGTCAGAGGTTGCCAGGCGCGCTGCTGGGGAACGGGAGGGGGTTTAGTGTCTTGCTCAAGGGCAGCCAGCAGGGAAGGCAAGGACACTGTCTGCAGCTGCAAACGACCTTTGACCCTCCAACGTTGCACATGATTGCGTCAGGCGCCGTTCATGATGAGTTCCCCCAAAAAAACTGCAGCTTAACACTCAGACAGAAAGAGATTGGCTCCGACAATTAGCAAATGACTCCATTTGCATATTCATAATCACTTTATTTTGATTAAAAAAGCCCAAACAGCCGGAGCACCAACCAGGAAAAAAAAAAAAAAAAAAACGTCAGAAACCTCCGGCGCTGGAACGGCGGGATCCAGGCGACACGACCTGAACGCTCATCAGCTCAAACACCTGGAAATCAAAGGGTTCCAGGGCAGCGTCGTCATGGTGCTGGAGAACAGCGGGTACTTCAGGAACAAACGGAACCTCCAGAGAACATTAACCTCATTAACCAGAACCCCATCGACCCGCCGCCGCCGCTCACAACAAATAAAACCAATGTTTGTCAGAATCTGAAGGGGAGGAGTTAACCCCTCGTACACATTCACCTGTTTTTAGAACATGGGTCTCAAACATGAGGCCCGGGGTCCAAATACGTCCCACCAAAGGTTCCAGTCCGACCCCTGGGATGAATTTACAAAGTGCAGAAATTCCACAGTCCAGGTTGTGGAACTCATGTTAGTGTGGGTTCCACATCCAGACCAATCTGATCTACAGTCCAATAAGAACAGCAGAAGAACCCACACAGAAGAAGGACTGCAGATTTACTACTGGGTTTGATGGAAAAAATGTTATTACATTATGTTGATAAATAATGACAACTTCACATTTTTGTCTTTGTTTTAGTGCAAAAAATCACATTAAATTCTGAAAATCTTTCCATTTCCAAACTCTCCTGTACCAATAAAATGTGACTAACCTGAACAAATGTGCCCAACCTGAAATGTCTGTATTAAATTCAGTCCAGTTTGAACTCTTTTCTTCCTGTTCCTCAGTGTTTAGTGTCTTTGGAGATCTGATCCAGAATGCACATGGACTAATGAGAAGTGGAGGAAGAAGACTGAGAACATTACACTGATTTTACTGAAGAAACATCAGTTTTTTCAGGTCATTCACTTCTTTTTTTGTTTGGATAGTTTATAAAAGTAAGTATTTTCATAGTTTAATGTGTTTTTTGCACTAAAACACAGACATAAATGTACAGTTGTCATTATTTATCGGTTCTTCTGTTCTTATTTGACTGGTTGGGTCCACTGCAGATCAAATCAGGCTGAATGTGGAACCTGAAAGAACAGGAGTTTCAGAACCCTGCTTTTAGAACCAGACACTCAGCATTCGAACATGGACCAGTTTTTTTTTAGTAAAATGAACAATAGTTATTGTGAAGGCAGTTCAGTGTCTTCAAACATGTTCTCTGATGAAACTACGGCTCAGATTTACAGTTGTTTTTGTCTGCCTGTTTTAGTTTTAGTTTTTGTGTCAAACTCTCATTTCAGTCTTTCTCAGTTTTAGTCACGTTATCGAACGGGGTTATCCGTGTGGTAAAGCCCAGCTCTGACCACATGTTTTTGTCCAAACCCGAACCGTGCCTGACACAGTTGTGTCCGAACTCAGCCTACCCGTCTGGTTCTGTCTGGCTCGGTTCTGGTTGCAGTACTCTACCATGCGGACCCGGACTGGGACCAGGTCTATGTGGACCCTGGACGTTTGGAGCAGGAGAGGGAAGGAGAACCATCCAGACTTCAGGTGTGAAGCAGAGGAGGAGAAGCACAGTCTGTTAACCTGTGCACCTCCCAGTTTCAGACACACGTTCAGGAATTAATGAAACTAAAGATTAGAACGACAGTTCGTCTGGTCTCGCTAACGAAAATGAAGAGACATTTTATCAGTTTTTGTTTCGTAAACTACATTTAGTCTGGTTCCCTCCACCAGGAGGAACTGTGATCACTTTGCTTTGTGTGGTTGTTTGTTTGTTTGTTTGTTTTTTAGCAAGATAACTCGAAAAGTTCTGGATGGACTTTCATGAAATTTTCAGGAAATGTTGATACTGACACAAGGAAGAAATGATTACATTTTGGTGGTGATTGGGGGGGGCAGATCTGTCTTGGCGGAGGTCTGTGCTCTCCAAGTGCTTTTCTTGTTTTCTTTTTTCAACAGTATTGCATTACACGTTTAATTCTAGTTATCGTCACATGACCACCATTTTCACTACGTCTCGTCTCATTTTCATCACACTATAAAGGTTCGTTGGTGAAGATATTTAGTCCTAATTTTTGTTGACGAAACTAACACCACTTGGATTCAATTCAGATTCAGAACTCAGACTCTCCTCCTCCTCCTCCTCCTCCTCCTCCTCCCCCCCCCCCCCCCCCCCGCTTCCATCTCACCGGTGATTATTTATTCTCCTTTCATTTTCTTTATTTAACTTTGATTTCCCTCGGTTCCTCCTTTAGGAGTGAACGGGGAATGAGCAGGAGTTCAACACCCCCCCCCCCATCCAAGCCCATCTTCTGCTCAAGGGCCCTTCAGGGGGGCGCTGAATACCTGCTGCGACCTTTAACCCCCCCGCTGCAGGATTAGGGTTAGCAGAAAGAGAACGGCATCGTGGGTAGAAGTCAACGGAGGCAGGAAACCACCTGAATGAGACTGTGGTTTAAAAGGCGTCAAAAGAGAAGAAAAACAAACGCACCCTTCCACCGATCAATGCAATCAGCGCCTCGGCAATATCCGATTGATTCACACGCAGATAAATAATAATCTGAATATTTGGGCAGGGGCTAATCAGAATATCGCCATGGAAACAGGGCCGAGGCAGCAGCATCCAGAGGGGTGTGGAGTCAATGGGGTTTAGAAAGATGGAAATGTTTACGATCAAACGCAGAGTCCGATAAAAAAAACAGCACAGACGGGAAAAAAATACAAATAAAGACGGGAATGAGAACAAATAATGGACCATAACAGGACAAAAAAGCCCTTCATTCTGCAGATTCTGCTCCAGTCGGATGAAAAAAGAGTATTAGAGCTGAACAATTAAAGAAAATATCAGTTAAAGGAGAAATGGATAAAAAATAAATTTATAAAAAAGTAAATACATGTATTTTTAGATTTTTGATGATACTTTAAGGTGAAAAAATAGAAGTTTGGACATGAATAAAAATATGCATTGACTTTAAAAAGTGAATTCAGACTGAAATACAGTATAATGAATATATGATAGAAGGGAATTATGGAATTTTTACTTGATGTCACCAAATGAAACTATATAAAACTGCGGTTTTATTCAACACATATGTATGTGAATCAACCCTGTGTTTTTTTATTTATTTATTTCTTTATTTCTTGGTTTAGAATTCCAGAGGCTGAAGGAATTTCCAATCACTGGAAAATAAAGCCCTTCATTCTGCAGATTCTGCTCCAGTCTGAATTAAAAAATAGTATTAGAACTGAACAATTAAAGAACATATCAGTTAAAGACACAGATTTAAAACAGAAATGGGTAAAAAATAAAAGTAGATCCAGGTATTTTTAGATTTTTGATGCTACTTTAAGGTGAAAAATGGAAGTTTGGACATGAATAATAATATGCATCAACTTTAAAAAGTGAATTCAGAATTAAATATTGTCCACGATGATTAATAGAATAGAATAAAAAAGAATAGAATAGAATAGAATAGAACAGAATAGAATAGAAAAATGAAAATAAAAATTTAATGCAGATTGAAATACAGTAAAATGAATATATGATAGAAGGGAATTATGGAATTTTTTACTAGATGTCACCAAATTAAACTATATAAAACTGCAGTTTTAGGCAACACACACACACACACACACACACACACGTACGTGAATCAACCCTGTGTTGTTGTTTTTTTTGTTTTATTTATTTTTTTTTTTTTAATTTCTTGGTTTAGAATTCCAGAGGCTGAAGGAATTTCCAATCACTGGACAATAAAGCCCTTCATTCTGCAGATTCTGCTCCAGTCTGAAGAAAAAAATAGTATTACAACTGAACAATTAAAGAACGTATCAGGTAAAGACACAGATTTAAAACAGAAAAAGATAAAAATAAAAGTATGTACAGGTATTTTTAGGTTTTTGATGCTACTTTAAGGTGAAAAAATAGAAGTTTGGGCATGAATAAAAATATGCATCGACTTTAAAAAGTGAATTCAGAATTAAATATTGTCCACGATGATCAATAGAATAGAATAAAAAAGAATAGAATAGAATAGAAAAAGAGAAATAAAATGAAATATTGAATTCAGATTGAACTATAGTATAATTAATGTATGATAGAAGTGAATTATGGGATTTTTACTCATTTTCACTAAATGTAATTATATAAAACTGCAGATTTAGTACACACACACACACACACACACACACACACACACACATATATGAACCCAGTGTTTTCTTTATTATTTATATTCATATACTTCCACAGGCTGTAGTCTTCATGGTTCGTATAAAAGGCTGTCGTGTCCTCTGAGGTGGTTCCCAGAATCCCTCAGTGGTCTAAAGTGTCCATCAGATGGATGACATGGACGTCCACCGTCCTTCAACGTCAGCCTTGGATTGTCAGATTTTCGGGTCCAGGTGTGAATGAGCTGAATGGGTTTAGTGGATGAACGGAACAGACGGGTCCAGGAAGCATCCGGGTGTCGGACCGCGGCACCAGGTTTAAACCAGTAAATGAAAACGACCAGTCCAACCCAGTCACTTCTGAACCAGTGGACTCCAGTCTGAATCCAGTTCAGATGAGCTGGTTTTATTCTGAGGTGGATTACAGAACTGTTGGTTCTGGTTTGTTCAGAACCATGATGCCTTCAGGTGCCGTCGGGAAAATGACAGTTTCCACATGGGAGTTTGAACTGACCTGTGTGTTGCGTTCAGGTGCTACTGTCGTCGTAGTTCAATGAAGGTGGCGTTCACACACTGTTGGTCAGTTGGATGTTTAACCTCAGATGAACGCTGGTGGAACTCAGAATGAGTCCATGGAAGTTCTGACGACTGGATCATAAATTTAAAGATAAAAACTGGAACGTTTTGACTAAAACATCTGGAAATGAGAGTCTGGAAAAAAATATGGAATTTGGAAAATTCACGTTTTAGAAAAACTGTGAGAGAAAAGAGTTTAAGAACAAAATGACCAGAGTTTGGATTCACTGTCCTGATATATATATATATATATATATATATATATATATATATATATATATATATATATATATGTATACGACAGAGACTGGAATACAACTGAGTCTGTGTCTACTACTACTGCTACTGCTTTTTTTCCTTCTCTTTTTTCTTCTTTTTCTTCTTTTTCTCCTCCTTCTTTTTCTTCTTTCTTTCATAGCTCTTTTCTACCTCTCTCTAACATTGACCCCATTGTTTTCATGGGTTTTTTTTCCATTATTTTCTTCATTGTCATTCTTTTTCATATTTTTTTCCTTTATTTTCTTCTCTAAAACCCACTCTGGCGTCTCCATCCTCTTTTCCTTTATTTTCATCATTGTCTTTATGTTTTTTTCCTTTATTTTCTTCTCTAAAACCCACTCTGGCGTCTCCATCCTCTTTTCCTTTATTTTCATCATTGTCTTTATGTTTTTTTCCTTTATTTTCTTCTCTAAAACCCACTCTGGCGTCTCCATCCTCTTTTCCTTTATTTTCATCATTGTCTTTATGTTTTTTTCCTTTATTTTCTTCTCTAAAACCCGCTCTGGCGTCTTCCTCCTCTTTTTTAACCGTCGGTCCAGATCTGCCGTCGGGTTACGGCGTCTGTCGCCCAAAACAAACCAAATCCATCTGAACAAGTGACATTCAGCAGCGGCCGCTTCCAAATTACATCAATTACCGACACAAACCTGTTGTGAACACAAATATTCAACACAAAGGCGTCAGAATAATGTTTTCCATCAGACGTAAACGGAGCAGCCGTTTATTTCAGACAGACGACAGGAACGTCCCAACACAAACTGTGGAGGTGTGATGTCCAAGTGGAGGACATTAAACGCATCACAAACAGAGCGATGCTGGTTCTGTGACCTGTGACCCCGTTCACAGACATGACCCCCCCCACACCCCCCCGGCAGCATTTAGTGGAATTAGACAAAAACTCTGAGGAAAAACTGAGCCTCCAACACCTGGATTCATGTTTTCAGACATTTATTTATTTATTTATTGTTATTTATTTATTTATTTATTTATTTTTTACATTTTTTTTTTGTATAACTTTATCTTCATCCATAAACAAAAATACCAAATACTCAATAACTGTCATATTTTTAACCCTTTAAATGACATGTTTGGATTTATATTTTGACATGAAGGTCGCAAGGTGAAATTAATAATAATAATAATAAAAAAGAGGAAATGACTAAAATAAGTAGCAATTTAAAAAAAATATTTAGATAATGAACAAAATGAAGAGAATAATCAAGAAAATGAATAAGATAATGAAAAAAAGAATAAAATTATGAAAATTCGGGGGGAAATAGTCATCAAAATGAGACAACAATTAAGAAAGAAAAGTACTAAAGAAAATAAACAAAATAATGAATGTAATAATGAACAAAACGAACAAAACTGTACATTAATCTGAAAATATGAGGAAAACATGGCATGTTTGTTTTTTATTCAACATTCTACATATAAATTGTATTAGTTATTTTATTTTTTTTCATATGTCAGTGATTAACACCAACATTGGTTCATTTTTGGTTCTAGGTCAAATATTAAATGTTAATTTTATTATTTTTTATTTATTTAGTATTACTTTAGCTTGAGTCATGAACAACAATACCAAATACTCAATAACTGTCATGTTTTTAACCCTTTAAATGACATGTTTGTAACGGAAACAAACCAGATTTATTTTTTGACATGAAGGTCGTGAGGTGAAATTAATAAAAAAATATAATTTACAAAAACAGGAAATGATTAAAATAAGTAACAATTTAAAAAATAATGGAGATAGTTTGACAGACCTGATGTAGATGTTTATTAAAGCTCAGATTAAAGGTGAGGGGTTTTATGTCGAAAACAGAGAAAACTGTAGAAAAAGTGACTCATTCCCTGAACAGAAGCCCAGAGTCCATCCGCTGTCACTGATCCAACTCCATGGGTTTGACTAGTTTTTCTAAAGTTTTGTTTACTTTGTGGCTTATTTTGTTGTTGCTTTTTAATTTTGTTCCTTTTTTTGTTAATTTTGTTCATTTTATTGATTACTTTGACTGTTTTCATTCATTTTGTTTTCTATTTATATTTTTTCTTCAATTTTGTTCCGTTTTTGACTTACTTTGCTTATGTTACTTATTATTTTGTTGATTCTTTATTCATTTTTGCTCATGTTATGGATAACTTTGGCTGTTTTTGTATTCATTTTGTTGCTTATTTTATTCATTTTACTTCATTTTTGCTCATATTGTTTACATTATTTATTATTTTGTACATGTTTGAGAGGGTTAGGGGTAGATGACGGTGTTTCCACGGTAACTACGGATCCTCTGAACGTCCAAATATGGTCATATCTGACGACCACAAAAAGAGGACAAACTGCGTCCTCTCGTCACCATCGACAATGAATTCTGAATGAATATGGAGTATTTTTGCAGATTTAAATGTTTTTGCACAAACCATGTAAAATAACGGCCTTTTATAACCTGAAGTTAAAGTGTGTCAGACGCTCACACAAGGTTCACTGATGGGTTTGAATGTCGCAGACGGTCTGATCCGAGTTTCTTGCGTAGTTGTGTTTTTGTGCGGCGCTTCCCCTCCGCAGGACGCCTCCGCTGCTGTCTGCTGAATTTGGGTTGGCAGGCGCTGAAGGCCCCGCCAGGCGCCGTTACCGCCCATGTGACAGTAAAACCAACGCTAATGGAATTCTGTTCGGCGAGGTGGCCCATCGCTCCTATTCAGAGCAGGAGGAGCAGGAGGAGGAGGAGGAGGAGGATCCAACAACCCCCCAGCAGAGCTTTTATTCACACAAGGACCGTGGCTGGACGCTTATTTACATTTACATTTACATTTGGGGGGTTGGGGGGGTCTCATCCGGATCCGAACGGCCCGGATTCCACAGCGAGACTGGAAAGACAGGAAGCCGAGCAGCGGGGGGGAGGATTTAGTTTAACAGCAGCGAGGCGTTTAAAGACCGTCCGTCAGTTCAAAACATCATCATCATCGTCTGCAGAGTCGACGTATGTGAAGTTTAAGGCTCAGACACATGAGGTCTGGAACGTCTGAAAGTGTAAAACAGCCTAAACTGTTCTGTGTTTTCCTTCGACTGTCACACAAACCCAAACCCATCCTGTTTGTTTGTTGTAAAATATTAATTATGAGCCTTTTTCTGTCGTCGCTGCCAAACACTAGCACTTTATTTTTATTCTTTAACAAATAACAGACAGTAGACGCTTTTCCGTTGGACATCTGCGCAAAAATTTACCCATGTTTACTAAATATCGGAAAAACAAAAGTGCGAAATATGGGTTTTTCCATTCAGTCACGAATGTGATGATTTGTTTATTTATTATTGCGAGATGACATCAGAAGTCATCCCATAAGTGTGTTGACAAACATAAATATGATGTTTATGTCCAGATATATTCATTATTCTTCTGTATTCCTCCTCTGTCTCCTCCTAAATTCTAAACTCATGTGCCTTCCTGCTGTGTCCACACACACACACACACACACACACCACACACACACACACACACACACACACACACACACACCACACACACACACACACACACACACACACACACACACCACACACACACACACACACACACACACACACACACACACACACACACACACACACACACACACACCACACACACACACACACACACACACACACACACACACACACACGTTTGGGAAAAACTCTTCTTCTCTTGTTTTAACATCTGTCAACATCGGGTTTTGTTTTGGTTTTTTTGGTCATGTGACTCTAGTTGGACTAAAGGTCTTTTCATCGCAGGTTTGTGTCATATACCAACTGCACTTCGCCCAAAAAAACCACTTCTTCCAAGCAGAAAAACTTTTAATTTAAATACAGGAGTTTTGGTGAAAGTGTTGTTTTTCCATTATGGTCATTTTTAAGCGCCAGTTTTATTCGCACAATTTGAGGGTCAGGTAATCTGCAGCATCGATGCATTTAGGGCTCAGTCATACGTCACATTCAGTCTGTTAGTTTTATCTGGAACGTCTGAAAGTGTAAAACAGCCTAAACTGATCAGTGTTTTCCTTCGACTGCCACACAAACCCAAACCCATCCTGTTTGTTTGTTGTAAAATATTAATTATGAGCCTTTTTCTGTCGTCGCTGCCAAACACTAGCACTTTATTTTTATTCTTTAACAAATAACAGACAGTAGACGCTGCTGGAAAATGAAGCTGTTTATTATTAATATTGTTGTAGTTGTTGTTAATTGGTATTAAACATATGAAGAGGGAAAGAAACGCGTAAAGAAAAATATTTATGGACAGACTTAAGGTCAGAAACAGTATAGAAACAGAAGACACAGACCATTATTAACATTATAATAAACCCCGCCCACATCCACTACAGCATTATAATAAACCCCGCCCACATCCACTAATAGTGTCATAATAAACCCCACCCACATCCACTAACAGCATTATAATAAACCCCACCCACATCCACTAACAGCATTATAATAAACCCCACCCACATCCACTAACAGCATTATAATAAACCCCACCCACATCCACAAACAGTGTCATAGTAAACCCCACCCACATCCACTAACAGTGTCATAATAAACCCCGCCCACATCCACTTATAGTGTCATAATAAACCCCGCCCACATCCACTTATAGTGTCATAATAAACCCCACCCACATCCACTAACAGCATTATAATAAACCCCACCCACATCCACTAACAGTGTCATAATAAACCCCGCCCACATCCACTAACAGTGTCATAATAAACCCCGCCCACATCCACTTATAGTGTCATAATAAACCCCACCCTCATCCACTAACAGCATTATAATAAACCCCACCCACATCCACTAACAGTGTCATAATAAACCCCGCCCACATCCACTAACAGTGTAATAATAAACCCCACCCACATCCACTAACAGTGTCATAATAAACCCCGCCCACATCCACTAACAGTGTCATAATAAACCCCGCCCACATCCACTTATAGTGTCATAATAAACCCCACCCACATCCACTAACAGTGTCATAATACATCCACTAACAGTGTCATAATAAACCCCACCCACATCCACTAACAGTGTCATAATAAACCCCACCCACATCCACTAACAGCATTATAATAAACCCCGCCCACATCCAC
>NC_043967.1:55591594-55611594 GCF_902148855.1 Sphaeramia orbicularis | reverse complement strand
CTTCATCTTCATCTCTTATTCTTCATCTCTTCTTCTTCATCTTCTTCTCCTTCTTCTTCTTTCTCCACTATTTCCTCCTCTTCTACAGGCTCACAGACTGCATCTTCATCTCTTCTTCTTCTTCTTCTTCTTCTTCTTCATCATCTCTTCATCTCCTCCTCCTCCTTCTTCATCTCTTCTTCATTTCTTCATCATCTGTTCTCCTTCATCTCTTCTTCTTCTCCTTCTTCATCATCTTCTTTTCTTCTTCATCTCTTCTTCTCCTTCTTCATCTCTTCATCTCTTCTTCTTCATCTCTTTTTCTTCCTCATCTCTTCTTCCTCTTCTTCATCTCTTCTTCATCTCTTCTCCTCCTCCTCCTCCTCCTTCTTCATCTCTTCTTGTTCTTCATCTCTTGTTCTTCATCTCTTCTTCTTCTTCTTGTTCTTCATCTCTTCTTCTTCTTCTTCTTCTTCTTCTTCTTCTTCTTCATCTCTTCTTCTTCTTTCTTTACTAACTCCTCCTCCTCTTCTACACATCCACAGACTGCAGATCCTGTCGTCTTTTTCTTCAGTTTTTCGGCTGCTCTTCTTCTTCTTCTTCTTTTTTATAAATTTCCTCATTGTCATTGTTCTAATCTTAATCGTAGACACAAACAGCTGAGTCTGTAGATTCTGTTCTGCTCCACATTTGACTAATATTCCATCCTGTTCTCGCTGCTTCCTGTAGAATCAGCTTCATGAATCATCAAAAATCTGAATGAACCTGCACAAACAACACAAACAACACAAACAACAAAGATGCTTATGGATGGAATTCAGGATCCGGGTTGAATTTTTTCAGATCCGGTCGTTCTGTTTCTTCGTGATCGTTTTTATTTTTAAGTTAATTTGCTGTTTTTCGTAATCTGAGTTCACAGTTCATTAACGTCTTTATTTGCGGTTCACAGATCATCATCATCTGTAGAATATTTTTGCTCTTCAGTGTTTGATGTTGTTAGCATTTAGCATTAGCTCACCTCTAAAGTCTTGCACTCCTGCAGCTCCACCCCTTTTGTCCAAATATGGTCACTCCTGACTCCACAAAACCACAAAATAGCTTCAAAACAATAATTTATCAACCAAGGTACAAAGTAA
This sequence comes from Sphaeramia orbicularis, assembly GCF_902148855.1. Taxonomy (NCBI): domain Eukaryota; kingdom Metazoa; phylum Chordata; class Actinopteri; order Kurtiformes; family Apogonidae; genus Sphaeramia; species Sphaeramia orbicularis. The sequence goes on along the minus strand of NC_043967.1, from coordinate 55,610,479 downwards.
ATATGAACTGATTGATAAAGATAACGAAGTAACAATGTGTGGAGCAGCATCAACTCTGGACCAGAACCAGAACCAGAACCAGAACCAGAGGAACCCAGGACTTGGACCAGACACTATTTCTGTTGAACTTTTATTGTAACAAATTTGGATCAAGTTTTTAAGTGAAATATTAGCGTAAATTCTCACTTATATGTCGTTTATTCATTAAGTCCTCAGTGTTAAAAGGCCTGTTACTATGGAAACGATACGTCGTCTAGTCTCATTTACGACGTTAAAGACTAAACATCTGTGAGTAAACGCACGTTCTGGTTCAGTCTGAGGTCTGGAGGTTTTTCTGGATCCTTTTGTGTTCGGTGTCGCTGCAGTCGAACCACGTCCTGTTCCTCATCTGCTCTGGTGTTCCTGTTTTACTCCACCTGACACCTCCTCCTCCTTCCTTCCTTCCCTCCCTCCTCCTTCCTTCCCTCTGTCCTTCTGTCCTTCCTTCCTTCTCTCCTTCCTTCCCTCCTTCCTTCCCTTCTTCTTTCCTTCCATCCTTCCTTCTCTCCTTCCTTCCCTCCTTCCTTCCCTTCTTCTTTCCTTCCATCCTTCCTTCTCTTCTTCCTTCCTTCCTTCCTTCCTCCTCTTCATCCTCATCACCTCCACCTATTGACTTATTGTGAAAGTGTGTCCTTTTTCATGTCCTTCATCGTCTCTGTCATCTTCTTTGTCGTCTTCTTCGTTGTTTCCTTCATCATCTCCTTCATCATCTTCTTTGTCTCCTTCATCTTCTCCATCTCCTTCATTGTCTTCTTCTTCCTCTCCTTCCTCTCCTTCCTTTCCTTCCTCTTCTTCCTCATCTTCCTCTTTGTTATTCATTCCTTCACTCATCTTCTCCAGCTAAACTACAGTTTGGATTCATTTCTAAATTCATCTGTATCTTTCTTGGGGTAATGTCTACAAAGTTTATTCGCAGTTTTCCAAAATTTAGATTTTTGAATTTGTGACGAATTTTTGAATTTTTAAAAACGTCCTCAGTGTCACTAAGGCCTGTTACTATAGAAACAATGCCTCATCTAGTCTCATTTACGACGTCGCAGATTGAAAATTAAAGTGCGTTTTCTTTCAGTCTGACTTCTGTCGTTTTTTCTGGATCGTTTTCCGGTTGTTTCACATTCGACATCCTGTTGCGTTTGGTTTGCCTCCTCATCTGCTCTGGTATTCCTTTCTTCCTCCACCCGTCACCTCCTCCTCCTCCTCCTCCTCCTCCTCCTCACCCTGACCTCTTCCTCCTCTAATCCTCCCCTACTTTTCCCACCTGTTCCTCCTTCCCTCCCTCCTCCTTCCTTCCCTTTTTCCTTCTTTCCTTCCTTCCTTCCTTCCTCCTCTTCACCCTCCTGACCTCCTCTCTCCACCTCTTCTTTGACCTCCCCTCTCCATCTCTCCTCCCTCCTCTTCACCTCCCTCCCTCCCTCCCTCCCTCCTCCTCCTCCTCCTCCTCTCCTTCTAATTAGCACCTGAGCGTACAGGCCTGGTTAATATTCGGCGGCGAGGCGCTGCGACGGCAGAAGGGCACCTCGTCGTCTCTCCTGCGCTGCTGTTGCCATGGCAACCCCATCATGGAAATGAAGCACCGCTCTCTCGGTCTCTATCTCTACCCTGTCTCTTTCCTAATTTTTTTGCCCCCCCCCCTTCCTCCTCCTCCTCCTCCTCCCCCCACCACACCCTCCACCTCCCCCTTCACTTTTTAATGAGTCACTGCATCCATTAAATTTTGGGATGGAAGGATGGGACTCACGAGGGCAGAGCTCCGACACCGAGAAAAACCCAAATTTAATGGCTGGATAAAGTTTATTTTTCTTCTTTAAAAACAAAAAAAATCCCAAAGTCTGCGTTTGTAGAATGTTCTGTCACTGTGAGCTGTTGTTATTTATCGTTTCGCCGTCGGTCGCTCGTTCGTTCCAAGGACGACGCTGTTTTTTTGTGCTCATTTATTTATTTCCTTGCATTATTCTGAGTTCTGGAGGTGTGTGTTGAAGAGGTTTTTGTTTTATTTTTTATTTTTTTTTGGGGGGGGGGGGGTGGGGGGGGGTGGTTGGGCGGACCGAGGCCTCGGCCTTGATGAATTTCTTTAAACCTGCTAATTGTATTTCATTCATATTTCATGGTCGCAGAGGGGCAGACAGTTTACCGAGGGAGAATTAATAGAATGTCAGGACGGTGTGTGTATTTGTGTGTGTTTGTGTGTATTTGTGTGTGTGTTGTGTGTGTTTGTGTGTATTTGTGTGTATGTTGTGTGACCATGGCCACTCGATGCCACTGGGCACCTGTGGAACTCGTCTGTTTGAGGTCGATTGTTGCTCAGATTATCAGACATAAATCTGTTTTCAGTCCAAATACAGAGTCAGTCATTAAAGCGTAACTCGCCCACAGCGTCATTGACATATTTTGAAAAACGGATATTTTCCACTGCTCTGTTTAAAAAACAAAAACGTGCACATGTGACCATTTTACAGAAAAACGGCCTTGTATATCAACACCGTCAAGAACAGCCAAACCTTTAGATGGCAGCGTGGTGATGCCAGCCACTACCATTAACCCTTTATTTTACCTCCTCCAGGAGGTATTGTGATCACTTTGCTTTGTGTGTTTGTTTGTTTGTGTTTGTTTGCGTGTTTGTTTGTTTTCATCTTTAGTGTAAAACTCTTCCACCCATCTTTCCCAGATCTTCCCCACAGATAGGCCTAGGCCCTGGGACCAACCCAGTCCATTTTGGTCCCAGTAGGACAAAGTTCAAGGTCACAGCAAGGTCACAACATCTACAGTTTTCCATCTGTCATCACTGAGACATTTTCCAAAATTCATCCAAAATTCAAAACAACTCCGATTCTCCTCCAGTTGGATCCACCTGTAACTTAGAACAATCTCTTGTATCTGGAACTAAATTGTCCACATCCACTGTGGAATGTGGACTCTGTGGACATTTACATTGAACATTGAAAATCCCATTTACCACACATTTAAAATTAGAACTCAACTAATATTGATGTGAATTGAATATAATTTGACAGACACATGACTGGGACCAAGATTCAACTTCGTATGAAATATCATTCCGCTCCATTTCTCTTCTGTTCCGTTCCGTTGACTTTTGTTATTTTTTTTTATGCACCATTTTAAAAAAATCATAAAAAATGCAATTTGTGAAATATCAGTATGAAATTTGTTTTGCACGTCCATAGTGTAAACAGAATTAGTCCATCCACACATGCACACCGTTCAGGGTTCTTGGTGGAGGTTTGCGTTCTCTGAACACTTGCTGACCTTTTTCACACTTGAAGGAAATATGAAATTGTCGCGGAAAAGGAATTTGAGAGTGGACACAACCTGTCTGAGGGATTTGACAAATATTACAAATTCAAATAGGTTGTAGAAATCCACTGGATTTTTGTCCAAATGAATCTAAAGATAGTTTTGCAGCAGCTGGAGGGTTCACATTCAAACTGTCTGAATTATTAGGGTCCAAATACACAAAGAAATGAACTGCAGACTAAGAAAAGTGGGTTTAGACAAATATGAACCCTTTAAACAAGTCTGATAAAAACATAATCTAGAAAATATTAACCAATTTCACCTGTTTCTGTGCAATATTTGTCTGCAAATGTAGTGAAACCATCAATAAAACCAATCAAATAAAACCGTAAAAATAGATTTAAAAAACTGAGGAAATGTATGAAAGAGGAAAATTAACTGGGACTATGACAAAAAACATCTGCAATCATTAAACAAAAAAAACAATTTTCAATTTAGTTTAATGCACTTGGAGGGTTCAAATTCAAACTGTCTGAACTATTAGGGTCCAAATACACAAAGAAATGAAGCCCAGACTCAGAACAGTGGGTTTAGACAAGTATGAGCCTTTAAATGCCCAAAGTTAACGTCTTTATAAACTGTAGGAATTCCTACTGTTGAAGTAAATCCTCACATATGTACACATATATTAGTTTTTCTTTTCTTCTTTGAGGTGTTATGGACTCGTGTAAACTACAGAACGGCTTCAAAACCAAACAAACGCCTTCATCGGAAACAACGGCAGCTTTAATCCAAACCCCACGTGTGTGATTTTCTGTTTCAAACCAAAACAAACCAGTGTGAAAATATTGAATCGTGTTTCCAGACGAGTATAATTCGCCCTGTGACATTTCCCTGGAATGTGTGTGTGTGTATAAATATCATTTTATTATCAGGATCCGGTCATAACATGCGGCGCCACGCGTTCCTTAAAAACCAGTTGTGTCTCTGTTGACTTTTTGTTTTTTAATAAAACAAATAAAAGCAGCATCGGAATGAAAGTCAAATTAAAACCGACATCCGGGATTCGCCTCCGAGGAAAATAATGAGGCCGAAGGGTTTGAGATGAGATGTTTTTACAGACGAGGCGTCGACGCTGATAATCTGATCAGAACTGAAGGTGAACATGTGTGAACAGCTGGAACTGTTACCTGGTTTTTGTCAGAAAACAATAAAAACAACCTTCATCGTCTGCTTCATTTAATGAATTTAATGTTTCAGCCTCGTAATGGATCAAATCTGACCGATCCAGATTGTCAATACATGTCAATAATTGGTGTAAAATACAGTCTGTCATCTTTTATGTTAATCAGATAAGACCTATTTGGACGTTCATAAAATTAACATTTAAAAAAAATTTAAATTAAAAATTAAATAATGAATAAAATGGTTTAAAAAAGCACAAAAACAATAAACAAATGTCCTTTTGGTCTCTGCAAAAATAAAACCCAGAAACTTTGATAAATGACAGACTGGTTTATATTAAATAATAGGTCAAATGAATGAAAATCCATCAAGATAAGCAAAAAAATTTAGAAAAAGAAATAAAAAAGAACACAGTAAATATACACAGCCAAAGTAAACAATAAAATGAAAATAAATGAATAATAAATCAGGAAAATCAGGGTCTTTATGGGTTAATGTCCCAGAATACTGACCAATCAGCACTGAAGGGGGTGTGGACATCTGTGGCCATGCCCACTTTCGTCTCTGCATCGATCCCACCCCCAGTTTAATGGATGTTGTCCATGTTCAGACTCGTCGTCTCCATATGGACACATGATAGAGACAAAGATGAACGGAGCTGAATGTATGAAAACAGCAAATTCAGTCTGTGACATGAACAGAAGTGAAAACCCTTTGGTCTGTCGTCCATCTGAAGCAGACACAGGCTTCAGGTTCTGGACAAGAAGTTATTGGACTGGTAACGGAGTTTAACACTGACTGGAAACAAGAAGAAAACGACTGGAACTATGGGAGCTGCTGGGGTTTGGTATTGGTTATGAGAAGCAGGAAGTTATGGGTATCGGTGTCAGTATTTGTGTCAGTGATCGGTATCAGTTCGGGTTCGTCCCTCGTACGCACAGTTTATCTACATAAATGAAGCGTCTCCACAGATGGGACTGCTTTCCTTCTCTTTCCTGTAAACTGAGGTGGAGGTGTTTGTGTTTTCTGGACAGGTGGAGGTGTTTCTGTTAAAACAGGTGGAGGTGCTTCTGTTAAAACAGGTGGAGGTGTTTCTGTTAAAACAGGTGGAGGTGTTTCTGTTAAAACAGGTGGAGGTGCTTCTGTTAAAACAGGTGGAGGTGTTTCTGTTAAAACAGGTGGAGGTGCTTCTGTTAAAACAGGTGGAGGTGCTTCTGTTAAAACAGGTGGAGGTGCTTCTGTTAAAACAGGTGGAGGTGCTTCTGTTAAAACAGGTGGAGGTGTTTCTGTTAAAACAGGTGGAGGTGCTTCTGTTAAAACAGGTGGAGGTGTTTCTGTTAAAACAGGTGGAGGTGCTTCTGTTAAAACAGGTGGAGGTGCTTCTGTTAAAACAGGTGGAGGTGTTTCTGTTAAAACAGGTGGAGGTGCTTCTGTTAAAACAGGTGGAGGTGCTTCTGTTAAAACAGGTGGAGGTGCTTCTGTTTTCTGACTCCAACATTCCTTTATTGTAACTTCTGTCTGTTCTTTTATGGTCGTATGTGATGGTTGTCAGTCTGACCCAGACCTACTTAAACAGATTACAGCTGCGTCTGTAATTTCATCCCATGTCAGTGATTCCTAAAAAACGGCATTTTTACCGGTCACCCCCCCCCCTCTGTTTCCTCCTGTAAAAGGGCCAGCCAAAACAGCCGCAGGGGAAACCAGTCATGCCGTCCTGTCGCCGGGTTTTCGCAGAACTCTTATATAACAGCAGTCAGTGTGTGATTGGGATCTGTATAAGCTGCAGAGGAGCTGCTGTAAATAGAGCGAGTGTCTCTGAGGAAACGGGTCAAACGACCAGCTGTGTTAATGATGCATTAGCACCACGAGGTGCACACACACACAAAGGACGCTTTGATCAATCATTTAGCATCCCACTTATATCCAACACACACACACACACACACACGCATACGCCACTGTTTGTGCTGTGGGATGCCTGGGGGGGGTCACGAGGGGGGGAGGGGGGTGGGGGGTTAAACCAGGACGCTGTTAGCTGCAGAGCGCCACCGCCACCTTAAAGGAAAGTGTCTGCAGAACTTCAGAACTTTTACATCAGAGGTGTCAAACATCTGCAGACATCTGTTAGAATCCTACATGCTAGCATGCTAACTGAATGCTAGCATGCTAACTGGTTATAGTCACAGCTTACATCAGGGTTATCTGTATTATAAAAGGGAAATGGACTCTGTGTGTGTGTGTGTGTGTGTGTGTGTGTGTGTGCGTGTGTGTGTGTGTGTGTGTGTGTCAGGCATCACACTAAATCCATACAGATTAAGTTGTCCATTTTTGTTCATTTATTTGACTATCTCGTTCATTTTGGGTATCTTGTTCATTTTGTTGGTTAAATTGTCCATTTTTGTTCATTTTGTTGATTATTGTGTTCATTTTGTTGCCAGGACACTGTTAGCTGCAGAGCGCCACCACCTTAAAGGAAAGTGTCTTTAGAACTTTTAGATCAGAGGTGTCAAACATCTGCAGACGTATGTTTAAATGCTGTATTCTGTATATGAGTAGCAGCACTGGAGGCAAAGAGGGTGAAGTGTGTTGTCCAAGGACACAACAGCACATGACTGGGACACAGCGGGATTCGAACCGCCAACTACGGCTGTTAGAAAATATCGGTTCTGCAATATATCACAATATTTCATTTCACAATACTGTATTGATATTTTCAGGTATTTATTCAAATGCAGATATGACAGAGGTTCATATTTGTTCTTTGGTTTTCTTTATTGTTTATATCTTATTTATTATTTAACACTGTTTAATGAAATAATGGTTATTTGAAGCCTCCTAAAAGCACCTTTTACTGTCTGAGAGGCAGATGGTAGTTTCTTTGTTGGGACAAAAATCCTGTTCTGATGTTAGTTCTGAACTAATAGAATATGAACATTTGAACAGGATCTGAAACTGGAATGTCTGGAAAACAGAATTTAAATTTGAACTCAGGAATATTTTGGGATATAACATTAGATCCTGTTGTGATTAAAAAAAAAGTGTTTAGTATATGTGTATTTCTGGTGTAATTCAATTCTTCCAGGAAATAATCATTTTTAAAAAAGAAACAAACAAAAACATTGCCTTTTTAACAGTATCATGATATATCGTAATATATCGTATCGTGATCCTAGTATTGTGATTTGTATCGTATTGCCAGATTCTTGCCAATACACACCCCTACCACCAACCTTTCAGTTGTTGGATGACCTGTTCGACCATCTGAGCCGTGGCCGCTCTATTCGACCCTTCGGTGGGCCAGTTTAGGCCCACGGGCCTTATGTGTGACACCCCTGGTCTACTGTAACGTGTGTCGTTAGTCTGAAACCTTATAAAAACACAGAAGTACCAAACATGGAGTCTGATGTGGACTGAGGAGGACGTTTAGCACCAGTGTGTGACACCAGTATGGTACACCAGTATGGTACACCAGTATGTGACACCAGTATGGTACACCAGTATGGTACACCAGTGTGTAACACCAGTATGGTACACCAGTATGGTACACCAGTATGTGACACCAGTATGTGACACCAGTATGGTACACCAGTATGGTACACCAGTATGGTACACCAGTGTGTAACACCAGTATGGTACACCAGTATGGTACACCAGTATGTGACACCAGTATGTGACACCAGTATGGTACACCAGTATGGTACACCAGTGTGTAACACCAGTATGGTACACCAGTATGGTACACCAGTATGTGACACCAGTATGGTACACCAGTGTGTAACACCAGTATGGTACACCAGTATGGTACACCAGTATGTGACACCAGTATGGTACACCAGTATGGTACACCAGTGTGTAACACCAGTATGGTACACCAGTATGGTACACCAGTATGGTACACCAGTGTGTAACACCAGTATGGTACACCAGTATGGTACACCAGTATGGTACACCAGTGTGTAACACCAGTATGGTACACCAGTATGGTACACCAGTATGTGACACCAGTATGGTACACCAGTATGGTACACCAGTATGGTACACCAGTATGTGACACCAGTATGGTACACCAGTATGTGACACCAGTATGGTACACCAGTATGTGACACCAGTATGTGACACCAGTATGTGACACCAGTATGGTACACCAGTATGTGACACCAGTATGGAACACCAGTATGGTACACCAGTATGGTACACCAGTATGTGACACCAGTATGGTACACCAGTATGTGACACCAGTATGGAACACCAGTATGGTACACCAGTATGGTACACCAGTATGTGACACCAGTATGGTACACCAGTATGTGACACCAGTATGGTACACCAGTATGGTACACCAGTATGGTACACCAGTGTGTAACACCAGTATGGTACACCAGTATGGTACACCAGTATGGTACACCAGTATGTGACACCAGTATGGTACACCAGTATGGTACACCAGTGTGTAACACCAGTATGGTACACCAGTATGGTACACCAGTATGTGACACCAGTATGGTACACCAGTGTGTAACACCAGTATGGTACACCAGTATGGTACACCAGTATGTGACACCAGTATGTGACACCAGTATGGTACACCAGTATGGTACACCAGTGTGTAACACCAGTATGGTACACCAGTATGGTACACCAGTATGGTACACCAGTGTGTAACACCAGTATGGTACACCAGTATGGTACACCAGTGTGTAACACCAGTATGGTACACCAGTATGGTACACCAGTATGTGACACCAGTATGGTACACCAGTATGGTACACCAGTATGGTACACCAGTATGTGACACCAGTATGGTACACCAGTATGTGACACCAGTATGGTACACCAGTATGTGACACCAGTATGTGACACCAGTATGTGACACCAGTATGGTACACCAGTATGTGACACCAGTATGGAACACCAGTATGGTACACCAGTATGGTACACCAGTATGTGACACCAGTATGGTACACCAGTATGTGACACCAGTATGGAACACCAGTATGGAACACCAGTATGGTACACCAGTATGGTACACCAGTATGGTACACCAGTATGGTACACCAGTACAGTCTGAACATGTGCTGGTTTCCCTCTGGTAGTGTCCAGTGAACCACGCCCTCGTCCAGCAGACTTTACTCATAACTTCCTCTGAACCACGTTTCAAATGTTTTCCTCTCCACACGTTTACATTCACACCAGTGTTTGAGCCCTGCGGTGCTTCTGTTCTTCGGCTCGTTCATCTGTTCCTCTGGGCTGGAACTGTGGAACCATCGTCTCTGGAGTTTCCACACATCGTTAGCCTCATGTCATAATTACCAAGTCAAACACAAACGAACAGAAGTCTGTGGAGCCGTTGAATCCAGGTGTTTGTGTTCTAACGGGTCTGGGATAAAAACAAGAAGGACTAATGTCAGAATAGACTTTGATATTATGGGATAGATATCCTATTGATTATTAATATTGTTTGTGTGTGTGAACAGGACAGCTGACAGCTGGAGACATGACGTGTCCACAGATTTATGTCCACAGAGTTTACAAACATCCATATTTTCATTGATTTGTTCTTTTTTGTTCATTTTGTTGATTTTTTTTGTTCATTTTGTTGATTATGTTGGTGTTTTTTTACTCATTTTGTTGATTAAATTGTCCATTTTTATTCATTTTGTTGATTATTTTACCCATTTTGTTCATTATTTTGGCTTTTCTTTTACTCATTTTGTTGACTATTTGTTCATTTTGTTGATTACTTTGGTCTTTTTTTTTTCATTTTGTTGATTAAATTCCACATTTTTGTCCATTTTGTTCATTATTTTGTACATTTTGTTGATTATTTTGGTCTTTTTTACTAATTTTGTTGATTATTTTATTCATTTTGTTGATTAATTTGTTTTTTTTGTTGATTATTTTGGTCTTTTTTAGCTCATTTTGTCACTGGGGGTCCATGACCTAGTCATCTCAGATCCTTTAAGGAAATTAAACTTTAAGTTAATATTGATGTTTCTGTTAAATCCTCATGAACAGGACGTCTCACAGCTGCAGACATGATGTGTCCACATATTTATGTCCATTTGTGTATGAGTTAGACTATTATGAAAACGCACACACCTGCAGTGGCTTTGACTGGACGATAACAGTTCAGATGATCTAGACCAGGTCTGGTTTGGTTCAGGTTCTACGTTCAGCCCAGTTTGAGCTCAGGTGGGCGGGGCCAGTCAAATAATAACACAATAATTACTATTATTACTGTTTTTACTGTTACCTAGTTCATTCTATTGCTTTTTCTGTTTTCTAAAGTAGAAAAGGTGATTTAAAAAATGTTTAAAAATACAAACCATCATTTCCACCGCTGGTAAAAGCTTTTCCACATGTATTTGTTTATGTTCACATTCAGATTTTAAACCTTTATAATCAACAGCGTTTTGTTTGGAACTAGAACCTAATCCGATATTTTCTTTAAACTGTATCGATCACAGTCGGTTTCTTCTGTTTCATTCATGTTAATGTCATGTCACGGCCTTTGGTGCAGCGTTATGAACCCTCCAGGACGTAGACCGGTCCAGACCCCTGTCTAACACTAGGTTGTGGATGGTTGACTGGTGGGACTTCTTTCCCCCTCGTCTCGTCGCCTCAGCTTTGCCCTTGTTCCAGTAAAACGTCTTTAACTCCTATTAGCGCGCTCGTCTCCTTGCGAGCTGCTTCTCCTCCTCCTAATTTGTCATTTTATTTCCCAGGACATCTCCTCATTACCTTCTTTTTCGTCTGCCGCTTGTTTTATTGCCTTTCTCTCCGCTTTGTCCTGGTTCGCCTCCTCATGCAAACTGAACCTCAGCCCCATGTTTGGCTTCGTCCTTGACGGAGGTCAAACTCAGATATTTAGTTCCTCATGAGTGACTGTCAGACCTGCAGTGAAGCGGCCTCGCCCCGTTCGTCCACTCCAGTTACGCCGGTGTCACTTTCAGTTCGCTGTCGCGTCCTGGCGTGGGTTCAGCTCCACGCCGCCGCCGCGCTTCTGCCGCCGCCGTGTATTTAAGCAAAAACACTGATACATTGGAACCATACAGAGGTACAGGTTTAATTTATTTCATGACTGAGCTGGTTTGGTGATTTACTCCTTTTACAAATCAGTTTTTCCTGTTGAAATGAACTGAAATTAATTCTTCCATCCCGGCCCCCAAAGCCAGCTAAAAACCACTTAAAATTCACCCAAAAACAACTTCAAAATTTCCCACAAACCACCTAAAAATCACACAACAACCACTTAAAAGTAATTTTTAAAGGTTTTTAAAACAGAAAAAGTGCAGTTAGAAAGAAAGTAACAACTATAAAAACATCATAACAGAAAATGCAGAAGAACTAAAGCAGTTTTATTTATTTGTTTACCTTTAAGATGAGACGATCTGTGGGGAAGACGCTGGAGCGTCTCAGTCTGATAATGTTCGATAAACACTGGGTTTTAACCCTTTATGACCCATAGAACTTATCCTCCACAACATATCTGGACATTCTTACATGACTGAGGAACATTTTTTGGTACATTTAAATTAGCTTTAAATCAATACAACCCTTAAATCCCAGATAATACGTACGTAGTGAGTCCAGTCAAACGAAATAAATGTCCAACCCCACCCGAGTCATGTCGTTATCGGGTTAGTTGGTTAATTGTTTGTTTGTTTATTGGTTGGTTTGTTGGTGGGTGGGTTTGGTTGGTTGGTTGGTTGGTTGGTTGCGTGGTTGCTTGGTTGGTTAGTTGGTTGCTTGGTTTGGTTGGTTGCTTGGTTGGTTAGTTGGTTGCTTGGTTTGGTTGGTTGCTTGGTTTGGTTGGTTGCTTGGTTGGTTAGTTGGTTGCTTGGTTTGGTTGGTTGCTTGGTTGGTTAGTTGGTTGCTTGGTTGGCCTGTGGTGAAGACATTCAGTCCTTTGTGTAATTTTCAGCTCAGTGTTGTCACTGTTGTGTTATTGACTCCATAACTACAAAACACTCCTGTTCTGAACAAGCCCCTCTACTCAAATACTCAAATACTGTACCAGTAATTACACAGAGCCGAGGCCCACAGAAGGGGACGCAGCCAAGCACCGCACAACACCCCCCCCCCCCCCCCCCCCCCCCCGTCAGGACTTGGCCCGAGTCCTCCAGGCCGATCCAGTGATGCAGCAGAACATGACACTGCTGTTTGTTCCACCTTCTGTTTATTTTTGTTTTTTATTCTTTTATTTACTCATTTTGTTGATTATTTTGTTTAATTTGTTGATTATTTTGGGTTGTTTTGTTCATTATTTTGGTTGGTTTTTTTTTTCCATTTTGTTGATTATTTTGTTCATGTTGTTCATTATTTTGGCCTTTTTTACTCATTTTGTTGATTAAATTGTCCATTTTTGTTCATTTTGTTGATTATTTTGTTCATTTTGTTGATTATTTTGGTATTTTTTACTCATTTTTTCACCCAGGATCCACGACCTAGTCATGTCATATCCTTTAAGGAAACTGAATTTTCAGTTCATATTGTTGTTTCTCTGTTAAATATTCGTTTATAAATGGATCCTCGGCGTCTCCTCAGTTCACGTAGTTCAACCCAACGCAGCCCTGAGTGTTTGGCGTTTCCGTTGGTCCAGTTTGGAACCGTTCATGGACGTGGCCCTTTGGACCCGACCGTTTCCCCTTGGTGGGTTCTGGATATAGACCGGTCCGACCTCCGACTGAACCGTCTCTGCTTCCGGGGCCGATCGGCCGAAAAGTTAAAGTAGGAGCCAACTTTTCCAGAACTCCTGCTTCAGTGTTAAAAAGTAGTTTCACTAAATAAATGTTGGTGCGGAGGTCTTCGGAGGTCCTCCTGTTGCCTAGTAACAGAGTCCTGACCCGGGACCGGAGCCGGGTTCATGTTCTATTTAGTGGACTGGAGGGTCAGGAGTTCGGCGCTCGTTCTGCTGAAGGTCCGGGTCGACAGTGGGAGGAAAAAAACCCACCAGGAGGGAATTCACAACGTCTGCTTTGGTGGAAGTCGGATAATTGGATGCAGTGTTTTTAGGATCAGGTTCAATTATCCTGAGGCTCCGATCGGATCAGCTCTGACCACCTACAGCTGCACTGGCTCCATTTAGTAGTAGTAGTAGTAGTAGTAGTAGTAGTAGTAGTAGTAGTAGTAGTCTTATTATTATTGTATTCTGTTTTTCTAAAGACTTACACAAATGGACAAAAGTCTGTGGACATGTTGGATTCAGGTGTTCCTGTTCTAACGGGTGTGGGATCCAAAACAATAAGGACTAATGTCAGAATAGAGTTGGATATTATAGGACAGATATCCTATTAACTATTAATATTGATGTTTGTGTGTCTGATCGTCCTCAACAGGACATCTGACAGCTGGAGACATGACGTGTCCACAGATTTATGTCCATAGAGTTTAGAAACATCCATATTTTCATTGATTTGTTCTTTTTTCTTTATTTTGTTGATTATTTTGGCCTTTTTGACTCATTTTGTTGATTAAATTGTCAATTTTTAATCTTTTGTGGATTATTTTATTCATTTTGTTCATTATTTTTGGCCTTTTTTTTACTCATTTTGTTGACTCTTTGTTCATTTTGTTGATTATTTTGTTCTTAGTTTTTATCTTTGTTTCCAAAAGGACTCAGATGGTTTGGACTGAATTTCTCTTGTTTGTTTTTTTTTTCTCCATGACTCTAATTTTAAATGTTCTTCCTCTAAATTTCTAAAATATTTTTCCTGCTCTGACTGTAAATAATAATTTCCATCTACTGTCATCACATCTGACTGAGGAAGAAACATCTACCATTAACCCATAAAGACCCAGTGCTTCTTCTGTGTCAGTTCCCAAATGAATTTTTCTATTTAATCATTCTTGATTAATTTATCACTATTTACTAGACTAGTATTCTCTGTATTTTGTGTTCTGTTTTTTTTTTTTTTTTTCAGTGTAAATCATGTATTTTCTGATCATGTCGGTGTTCATTAAAGCTCAGATTAAAGTTATGTTTTATTTTATCAGAAACAAAAGAGAAAATAAATTTTAGTTTTTTTCAGGTTATTCACATCTTTTTTGTTTGGATAGTTTATAAAAGTAAGTATTTTCATAATTTAATGGAGTTTTCTTGCACTAGAACAAGGACAAAAATGTGGAGTTGTCATTATTTCTAGGTTATTCTGTTCTTTTACTGGTTCGGCCCAGTGCAGATCAAACCGGGCTGAATGTGGAACCTGAACCCTGCTCTAGAACACATCTGCTGTGAATCCACCTCCAGTCGTTTCCTTCGATCGATTAATCAGGTGGTTGTTTCCGCTTCAATTTTGGCTCCTCCTGGTGGGGGGGGCTGATGGGTGGGGTGTGGGGGGGTGTGGGTGTAATTAGCTGCAGTAAACAGCCATGTAAATGCATGAGCTCCATAATAACATGGGATTAGTTCAGTCTGAGTGCACAGTCGGACCGTTGGATCCTCCAGAGCCGATGAAGGCTGAGAAAGATGAAAAATGTCCAACATCAACTGACACCAGGGAAGAAAAAAAAAAAAAAAAACTGACACCAGGGACCAGTAACAGCCACGCCAACACTAATTAACTGTTGAAAGACTCTCAATTCTTCTGGCAAATGTCTGTTTTTTACATTATTTTCCTCCCAAATGATTGGAACACCTTTTCAAAGCCTTAACTTTTGGTGGCAGACCGTATTTTTGTGACATTTTCCAGTTTCTTCTGGTTTTTCCTGGAGGTTTTTCAGACTCTTTAGGCTCCACCCCTTTCAACTGACGATACTAAAAAACAAACGAATCTGTAATAAAAGCGTGTTCATCCTCTGAAAGGACCATAAACGCATGGACATGAACCTGGACATGAAGGACAGGACATCAGCTGTTCTTCACATTTGTGTCTGATTCATAGAAAACATGGTTTTATTTAAAGGTGCTGACGACTTTCATGAGGAATTTTTCATCACATCAGTCAAACCTCAGTCACAGCCTCAGCATCTCCAGTCTGTAAGTTTGCCTGTGATTAATCGCAAGAGATTCAGGTGAGTCGTCCCAGACAGACTTACAGACTGGTGGTACTGAGGCTGTGGCTGAGGTCGGACTCATGGGACGAAAACTTACTCCTGAAAGTCGTCAGCACCTTTAAATTTCAACTCTGTAAAAAATGTTGAATTGATTTTTTGTTTATTGTATCAGAGATTTAAAAAAAAGGAAAACGTATTAATGTTTTTTTTTAAAGAGTCGTTAAAAACAACCAAAAAACCTCCAAAAATTTTAGAGAAAAGATAAAAACAAGTAAAAATTTCACAAACTGAAAAAGCTGAGTTTGTGAAAAATTATCTTGTCTTTACTGAAGATTTTACAGAATCTATGAACGGCATCCTGTCCTCCTCCTCCTCCTCTTCTTCTTCCTCCTCTCCTCCTCTTTTTCTTCTTCCTCCTCCTCCTCCTCCTCCTCTTCTTCTTCTTCCTCCTCTCCTCCTCCTCTTTTTCTTCTTCCTCCTCTCCTCCTCCTCCTCTTTTTCTTCTTCCTCTCCTCCTCCTCTTCTTCTTCCTCCTCTCCTCCTCCTCTTCTTCTTCTTCTTCCTCCTCTCCTCCTCCTCCTCTTTTTCTTCTTCCTCTCCTCCTCCTCTTCTTCTTCCTCCTCTCCTCCTCCTCTTCTTCTTCCTCCTCTCCTCCTCCCTCTTCTTCTTCTTCCTCCTCTCCTCCTCCTCTTCTTCTTCTTCCTCCTCTCCTCCTCCTCTTCTTCTTCTTCCTCCTCTCCTCCTCCTCTTCTTCTTCTTCCTCCTCTCCTCCTCCTCCTCTCACTTCCAGGCTGTGTCCTAGTTTAAATTTCTTCTGTTTTGTGTCTGATCAGTTTGGAAGTTTTCAGACTTTCTTTTCCCCCTTTTATGCCTCCGCTTCCTCCTCCTCCTCTCCCTCTCCTCCCCTTCTTCCTCCTCCTCCTCTCCCTCTCCTCCCCTTCTTCCTCCTCCTCCTCTCCCTCTCCTCCCCTTCTTCCTCCTCCTCCTCTCCCTCTCCTCCCCTTCTTCCTCCTCCTCCTCTCCCTCTCCTCCCCTTCTTCCTCCTCCTCCTCTCCCTCTCCTCCCCTTCTTCCTCTCCTCCTCTCCCTCTCCTCCCCTTCTTCCTCCTCCTCCTCTCCCTCTCCTCCCCTTCTTCCTCCTCCTCCTCTCTCCTCTTCCTCCTCCTGCTCCTCCTCCTCCTCTGTCAGTAGATCTCATCTCTCATTCTCTTATTTCCTGATTACACTCTCATTATCTTCTGTGCTTGTCTTTGCCTCAGTCTATAAAAGACCCTTCATGTCTTTTTAATGGCCTCTGGAGTTCCCAGACTTTAGGTTTTTTTTTTTTTTGTCTTTTGTAGTAGCTGTGGACTCTTCAGTTTATGGCGTCTCTTTGTGATTGGCCTGGAACACATCGTCCTGATTAAGTGCCACTTCATCGTGGGCTTTGCGGTGGTCTTCGGCAGCGGTGGTGATGGCGGCGGCGGTGGTGGCGGCGGGCTCAGACTCGTCACTCAGACTGGGTTTATTTTTAATTTGCGGCCTCCAGCGTCTGTCAGCGTCTGATTCAAACAGAGCTGATGGAGCAGACACAAACAGGGTTCAGGGTTTAGACGTGAACCAGAGGAGGGAACGGACCTGACCTCAGCGTCTCCTGCTGATGACATCATCAGTTGAAGACCCTGGTGCTAAAAGTACTGAAGTCACATGTGTAACTGTTGTCATTCTGGTCCTGAGACTACTCTAACACTTATTCTGTCTTTGTGAGCACACTGTAAAAAAAAACCTTGTAAAAAAACAGTATTATTCCGGCAGCAGGGGCGCCAAAAAAATACTGTAAAATAACAGAAAATAACCATCTCCTAAAAATATGGTAATTTTCCATAATTCAGATACAGTTTTTGCTCTAACTTTACATGAGATTTTGCATATTTTTTTTGACTTTTTAATGTTTAATAAAGAATATGTACATGTATTAAAACAACCCAATTCCCTATAAATATATATATAAATAATTTTCAGTGCGACTCAGTTGTCCAATCCACTGATAAAAACTGTATTTGGACAGTTTATCAGTGCTTATACATGTTATACATTCACAAAAATACATTTATTCAACATTTTTGTTGTGAAACCTCCTGTAATTACACAAGATATTTGTCAATTAACAAACAAGTCTGGTTCAACTGACAGAACTAATACTTCTGTTACCGGTAATTGTCAGTAATTTTATCTCATTTTAATTTTTTTTTTTTTTTACAGTATTAAGCTTTAAATTAACAGTTTTATCTCATAAATAGAGAATAAATATTTGTGAAATTACGATACATTTGCAAATGTATTTTAACTGTATTTTTCTGTGAAAAAAGAAAAAATTTCTTTTAAAAAATGGAAATTTTCTGGTTATTCACAGTTACAGTTTTTTCATGTTATTTTACTTTTGACATGTAAAATCACAGTCTGTTTTTGTCATTTCATTGATATTTTCCTGTATCTGAAAAATACAGGAAAAATCTGTAAAATAAACATTGAAAATTCTGTTAAATTACAGATTTTTTTTACAGTGCACTCTTCTTCTAACTTCTGCTCTAAAATTGAAAAATGTATCATATCTAAAAGTAATTAAAAAATAACTATAACATCTCAAAATGTAATTACATGTTCTGAACATGACATTCGTAATTTAGAATTTGTTGTAAATCTGATCATTTTATTTGGAAAATTTCATATACACAAAAACAGATGTGCCAAAACACGACTAAATTTTAAAATCTTTCTGATGGAATTTGAAAAATATATTAACCATTAGAATTTATCTTTAACAAATAAAGCACTAGCACCCTGACAATTTATAAAGAATTCTGTAAAATAAACTGAACTCTCTGATGTATTTATTTATTTTTATTTTTTTAGATAGTCACTGTGGATTAATTTCGATTTATCACGATTAAATATCTTATGTATATCTGCTTTTTTCTGACACTTCTACTGAAAAAAAAAAGCTGCATAAATAACTCCAGTCCTGTTCTAATATGAGTCATTAAAGGGTTCATGTGGTTTTTTCTTCATTTTGAGGAAGTAAAACTGATATTTCCAGGTCAGACGGCTCACATTACCTGAAGTCTGAGCCAGGATACTGAAGTGGATTCATTCATTCTTTGTTCAGACTCAGCTGACGTTAAACGGTGAAGATGAACCATTTGTGTCGGATTTACAGTGAAGTTTGTGTTTGATTTAATGGATTTGATCAGTGAAAACGGTGCGTTCAAGGTACAAGTGGTGCGTTCATGGTGCAAACGGCGCATTCAAGGTACAAACGGTGCATTCAAGGTACAAATGGTGCGTTCATGGTGCAAATGGTGCATTCATGGTGCAAATGGTGCATTCAAGGTACAAATGGTGCGTTCATGGTGCAAATGGTGCATTCATGGTGCAA
>NC_043967.1:55569094-55586594 GCF_902148855.1 Sphaeramia orbicularis | reverse complement strand
CCGATCGTCCACACCACCGTGGAGCATCCGGGTCATGTCCGAATAAGCACATCCAACGGGATACATCAAGCCGCCTCCACTAATGCTTCCACTGGCTCCGCCCTCAAGCGATCCTTGCCGACTCCAGCGCTTGGCCCAGAGTCGAAGCGTCCAGTTATGGCGGTCGCCCCTCATTCTGGTGACTCCAGAGACAAAACTCTAATGGCTCCCCCTCCTCCGCCTCCGCAAAAAGAACGCCTCCCAATGGCTCCGCCTCCTGTTCCCATGGAGATGAAGAGAAGTGTAGCTTTTCCTCTGGTCAGCTCAGAGATAAAGAGGCCATCCGCTGCTGTGCCTTTAATGCCACCGCCATCATCATCATCATCTTCAATGTCCAAAGGGAAACTCCTCCCAACACAGGGGAATCCCAAAACCAAGCCCTTGGTGTCGCTGCCCTCCATAGTCTTTCCAGAATCCTTAACGAGGCCTACGATAGCTCCGCCTCCTATTTTTGCCCCACCATTTAAAAGCCCCATACTTGTTCCGCGCATCTCTTCCAAAGAAAAGCATCATGCTCTGCCGGCAGCTGACGCAAAGCTGCCGAACTCTCCTCCACTCGTCGGTCCTCAGACAAGGAGGCCGACCATCATTCAGTCGATTCGAGCTCCAGCTAAAACCCTGTCCCAGATTCCAGGGTTTTCTTTGGATGGCAAGAAACTAAAAGAACAACCAGGAGTAGAGCTGAATGTCGGCTACCCCAGAGGAGATCAGATCCTCTCTCCACTGGCAGAGGCCAATGGGACATCACGCTGCGATGCCAAATGGTCTAACGACCAACTGTCACCTGCTCAAAACAACGGAATCGTCCATTTAGACGGAGGTGACCTACCAAAAACAGACTATCAGCAGAAGGCCTCGGTGCTCACTCAGTTCCCGTTACTGGAGCGAATGAAAGGAAAGACGGCAGAGCAGCTGAAGGTCCTGGAAGAGAACTTTATGCGAAACAGCTTCCCTACCCACAGCGATGTGGACAATCTGGCGGTGACCACCCGTCTGTCTCCCCAGGAGATTGACAGCTGGTTCACAGAACGCCGAGCACTACGTGACAACCTGGAGCAGGCGCTGCTCAACTCGATGGGCACTAAGCGAATGGGAACCATTCCAGAGAAACGAGTCATCAGCAGCCGACTTCACTACAGCTGAACGGGATTCACAAACCGAGCACCGGCGTGGGCCACCTGAACAGCCCACCTCCACCCTCACACCTGCCTGTCATCGCTTCCCGGCGCCATCGCCCCCTCCGTCCCCAACCCCTGCTCAGTGCCTCCAGACAGCCGATCCCTGGCGCTCCTCAAGGACGATTTTGCTCAAACACGGTGGCCTTCCCCTGAGGAGTTCAGCCAGATGGAGGGTCGGACAGGACTCGTGCGCACCGACATCGCTCGTTGGTTCAGCGACAGTCGGTCAGGGTCGCAGAGCGGCGGCATGGACCTAACGGAAGCTCTTCACAACAGCGGTTTGAACGGAGGTCAGGGGTTGACTGTGTGTTCCCCTGAAAACACGCCCTCTGGTATCCTCCAGCGCTGTCAGGACGGAGCCGTCAACAACAACAACAACAACAGTAAGGTGTTGGAGGTGGAGCTGGGCTGGTTGATGGAGCAGCGATCCAAAAAGCCTCGGCAGTCATCAGCACGAGGAGCTCCAAGAACGGTTCAGCGGCAGGTACTGGACCCTCAGGTTCACCTCCTACTGTTGTGTGTCCGACCAGGGTCA
Organism: Sphaeramia orbicularis; assembly: GCF_902148855.1. Taxonomy (NCBI): domain Eukaryota; kingdom Metazoa; phylum Chordata; class Actinopteri; order Kurtiformes; family Apogonidae; genus Sphaeramia; species Sphaeramia orbicularis. Next base: position 55,584,842 of record NC_043967.1, on the reverse strand, counting down.
GGGACCAGGTCTATCAACAGATGATCAAAAAAACAGTGATTATTAAGTCTAAATATGTAAACCTTTAATAAAACCACAAAACCATAAGACCACGACACTGGACGAGAACATTTCACTGATGGAGGTCAAACGTGCTTTTGAATTCAGAAAAACCCCAAACATTATGATGTAGGTTTGAATCATTTTCAGCGTCAAAAGTTGAAAACACAAATTAATGGAATGAATTAGATCATGTAAACAGAATAATCTGATTATAATGAATCAGATTAAAGCACCTGGATTTGTCCCAATACTCCATAGAAACAGGTTCATCTGATGGATTTGGATCAGTATCAATGCATTAGTTCATTTGATTTAAATTCTTATCTTTGTTTCTAAAATGACTCAGATGGTTTGGACTGAATTTATATCAACAGTGATTTTTTATTTTTTTTTTTTATCCATGACTCTGATTTTTAATTTTTTTCCCCTAACAGTCTCATAACATATTACACAGGACAACATTAGAACAAAGTACATCGATGTTTTTTGTTTTTGTTTTTGTTTTTGTTTTGTTTTGTTTTGTTTTGTTTTTTGGGGGGGGGGGGGTGAAAAAGAAAAAAAGGGTGTCAATATTGCTCACTGAAAGGAATGACTATTATTTTAGATGTTCTTCCTCTAAATTTCTATAATAACAAATATATATAATATATAACAAAGCCAACCAATATGAATAAATGAATGAATGATTTTTTTTTTTTTTTTTTAAATGGGACAGTTCGTATAAATGAACATACAGCTAATTTCCATCTCGAGTCCCATTGGCAGGTAAAGAAAAAAAACAAAAAACAAACAGCTCACAGATGACATAATACCATAACTGAAGTAAAATATACAAAAAGAAAAAACAGACAGCAACACACAGTGCATAACAAACAGACAAAAACAAAGACGAATGCAGACGGCAAAAAAAAAAAAAGATTGAACTTTGTTCATGAATTATATTATAAATATCCCACTGTTGCTGTTACACATTATGATCAAATTAAAGCAATAACATGAACAAAACATGTACAAAAATGGGCAAAAACCTGAGAAACATTAACAAAACATTAACACTTCAGGTTTCAGGTTCATGTTTGTTCATATTTGTTTATTTAAGGATCATTTATAATTCAACGTGTCCACATACTTTTGTCCATATAGTGGATGATGCTTTGTTTATCTGCTAATGCTCTTATTGAGTTAACCTCTTTCAGGACCGGCCCGTTCCGTGCTTTTATGACACATTATGATCAAATTAAGCAATAACAAGAACATGATGATGCTGTTTTTCTGCTAATGCAGTTTTTTTTCTGATGCTAACCGTCAGTGCTGGCTCTTACTGACTCCACCTCTTTCAGGACCGGAACTTTCGATGCTAATTAAGCAATAACAAGAATAACGTGCACAAAAATGAAAAAAAAAAACTTGACAATTATTAACAAAATAATGTTAAATTGCACTTATATGAAGACATTTCAGGTTCATATTTGTTTATTAAAGGATCCTTTGTAATTCTACATGTCCACATACTTTTTGTTCATATAATGGATGACACTATGAGGCTAATCATATGTTTTTCTGCTAATACTGATTTTGTTTGTTTGTTTTTTTTGTGATGCTAACCGCTGGTGCTGGCTCTTATTGAGTTAACCTCTTTCAGGACCGGCCCGTTCAGTGCTTTTATGACATTATGATCAAATTAAGCAATAACAAGAACAAAACATGCACGAAAATGAAGAAAAACTTGAGAAATATTAACAAAATAATGTTAAATAACACTCATTTCTATGAAGACATTTCAGGTTTATATTTGTTTCTTAAAGGATCTTTTATAATTCCACGTGTCCACATACTTTTGTCCATATAATGGATGATCCTTTTTTTCTGCTCATACTGTTTTCTTTGTGATGCTAACCGTCAGTGCCGGCTCTTTTGACTCCTCCTCTTTCAGGACCGGCCCGTTCGGTGCTTTTGTTTTCGCTCTTCTGGACATTAACCTCCAAATGCGTGGCTGTTATTTTTCCGCCGTTCGCCTCCAGGAGCCTGGGCCAAATAACACAGCCATTAGTTTGGAAACCAATATCTGCGCAGCAATTTGGGCCAGCGTTTTATCCGTCCCTAGAGCTGGTCTTTGAACGCACCGTCGGTCTGAACCCGCACTGACGGCGCATAACAACCCGACAAAGTGCACTCTGGGTAATGTTCAGCGGACAGGTGACGGGGCCATTAATCAAATGCGAAAATGCAAATGAACCAGTCAGTTTGAGCTGCTTTTTTTTCAATTAAACACAGGAAATGCAAATAAAGACAGTCGGAGGCTAAAAAAATGACCCCTTTTTTATTTAAATGAGCAAAATTCAATCTTTTTTTTTTTTTTTTTTTTAAGCATAAAAAAATCAAAGTCCGGTTTTGAATCACAGCGCAGCGTTTATCTCATCTTGGAGCCGTTTCATGATTGTTCCAGTTGATGTATTCAGTCATTGTTCACATTACATGAAGGAAACGTCCTCCATCAGAAGGAAATCAGTCCACTTATTAGTTTCTGCTCGTTAGAATAATCGAACAGAGTCAAAAGTGCCACTCAGGACCCACTTAGTTAATTCAGATTGTTTTTTTTTAACTGCTCTGGTCTGGCACAATGATTGGCGGTTCCCTGGATTATTAAAAAAAAAAAACCCTGACATCTGAAATAAAACAGGTTTTTCTTATTGTTTTTTTTAATTATTGGAGTCTGTCCATTCACATGTCACCTGATTAAACCTGCTCGTTACAGCCCATAATTAGTCCAGTCTACGGGTTGATTTGACGTGTTTGAAGGTGGATATGGAGGCCACGACGGGACGCTGACAAAGACTCCGTTCACATTAAACAAATACACTGTAAAAAAAAAAAAAAAAAAAAAAAGAATATGTGATGGAGATAAACTGACTAGAGTTTCAAATATTTACCTGGAAAGATCCTTTTTTTTTTAGATTTATTTACTTAATGTTGTTCAGGTTATGTGACTAGTTCCAACAATTTTCACCTTGTTCTACCATACTGAGATATTTACGGAAAACGACAAGGGCCACTGGAAAAAAAATAAATAAAAATGAATCCAACATTATTATTATTATTATTATTATTATGAGAAAAAAGTCAGAATTTTAAGAAGAAACAAAAAACTAATAATCATAATAATAATAATACTAATAACCTTAATTTTATTTTATTTTCCTACGGGCCCTAATCGTCTTCCATAGGATTCATTCACAACCTGCAATAACACTAGCCAGAGCCCCTCAAATATCTACGTATACTATCAGCTGTAATGTTAAAGTGGTGTAAACGTCCAGAACCTTCCACAGATGAACAACCGTCGACAAAACGTCCCAAAAAAAAGAACAAAAAGTGAATAAATACTGCATTTGGCATCAGAGGTCCAACCTGGTCCAAACACATTTAACCCTTTCATGTACGAATTAGAAAAACCTGAGTCCAGATTTATTTTTGAGGGTCGTTATTCATCTTTAGGCCTCAAAAAAAAAAGATGCAATTTTTTTTTAACGTATTTTCATGTAGTTCCATAAATAAATATGTATTTAACAAACCAATATCAGAACATAATGAAAACTATGGAATAAAAAACATGTTTAATTAGTGATAATCTGAGGTTTTCTCACATTTGAAACAGATTCTAATTTGAGCTGTTACTGACTTTACAGAGATAAAAAAAAAAAAAAAAAAAACTGGACTGAACACAACGGGTCTGTTCTGTTGAACCTGAATCATCTTATAGTTCAGACCCAGTTCTGGTTCTGGCGTTAATCCTGGGTTTTCAGTTCGGACCTCTGTGTTTCTTGACCCCGCCCACAGACTGAGGCAGCAGAGCGCCGCTGAGCTGAAGAACGGTGGGCAGAACGGCGGCGTGGGCGTGGCCATGGGCGTGGCCGGAGCTCGGGACGTGTTCGGGACCTGGATGGAGGACGGACACTCGAGGAGAGGCCGAGACCTGCTTCTGGACCGGGACCGGAAGATGACGGAGGACGCCACCGGGAGGCTGACCGGATAAAACGGTGAGAACGGACTCTCGCTGCGTTCAGGTGCAGTCGGACGGATGAGTTTTTCCACTAATGCAGCTTCTGAAATATTTAGTAATAATGTTTTAAACGGATGTTTTTACAGCAGATTATTGAACACATTTACATTATTAACACTAAAGCACAACTGGAGAAGGACCACAATGGACCCCCAGCCCCCCCATCCTCAAACCCATCCTTAACACCCCCCCACACACACACCCTTAAACCGCCCCCCCCTCCCTCCCTGGAAACACTCCCACTCCGGTCTTTGTGAATAAAACACTGCACACTCACAACATTTTGGTAAAACATTATTTTTATTGCGTCCTAAAATAGCAGCGACCCCCCGGGGTGGGACAGTTTGATAGATAAAAGCCCCCGCCTGGGCAGAGTTGTGACGCCGGTCGGCCCCTCCCCCCTCCTTGCTGCCGTCTACGCTGACAGACGCAAAGTTTATAATGTTTCTCCGTTTGTCAAAATCTCGTGTTAAAACGACAGACGACTCAGATCAGACGACGACAGATGATGAAAATCAATAATCAATATGCAGCCAATACACACAGCTGATAAATGACACGCTCCTGTCAGACACAAACGCTCAAATCTGACCGTTTGGATTCAGAGCGTCGCCAAAAAATACTGGCTTTGTCCCAGGAGGCAGAAATAAAGACCATTAAAATTAAGAAAATCAAACAAAGACCTGAAGGGAATAAACAAACATGTGGAGAGATGGAGAAATGTCAGCGTTATTTAGGGATTTTCAACAACAAAACCGAGAACAATCACTAATAAACTAAGAATATAACTAATAACTGAATAAAATTAATAACCAGGCTTGCAACAACTCAAACTGTCTAAAAAAAACCAGCTGAAATTCATCAAATGTCTGAATAAAAGTCAGAAGTGTTTTTCTGCTGAAGTCGTCTGTGTTGATCCTCTCTCAGACACGCGTTAAAATACAGTTTTGATGAGTTTTTAACGACACAAACTTTCTCGTTTTGATTCTCATTTCATCAAACAAATAAGACTCAAACTAACTCTGAAACTAATAAAACCTCCGAGCATTTTCATGACAGAAAACCAAAAAAAAGCAGTAAATGTAAAAACTCATTCCCTGTGAAATGAAAATGAAAACTAAAAGAAACGATGGCAGACGTGGTGTGACGGTTCAATATCAGATACTAAAGGTACAAGCGGATTTCCTGACCCTTCGCTAAGCTCCACCCCCCTTAGTTACTGTTACTACCTTTGAGTAGCTTTAACTGTCGGCAAATGAAACGACGGCATCAGAGAGAGATATTTAAAAGGAAACTTCTGGAAAAACAGTTTCATAAAGGAGTCGATATAGAAGCATTTATGAGCTTCGTTAACAGTAACATTTATTTATGTCGTTTTGTGAATTAAAAACAGAAACCTGAAGCTAAAGCTAACCGTTAGCTTTGTAAAAGCCCAACACAAACTAACAAATAAAAAAAAAAAACAACAACAGTGTTCTTCTCATCATTTAAAGGTTGTGAATAGAACATCAGGTTATTTTAAGAGAATGTTCAGTTTCTACTAGGGATGCACCGATACGAGTGTCGGCATCGGCTCCAATACTCAGTGTGTGTATTTGTATTTGTACTCATAAAAGATATCTGATACAAATGCACCGATACCACTTACAGCCATGTGCCATTCCCAGTTCAGTGCAGCAGGTACGAGGAGGAGGAAGAATGTGTGAGTGTGAAGAGTGTGGAGATGGAACCAAAGAAATGAGGCTGATCACAGTAAGGCTGACTGACAGTAACATTAAAGACACAGACAGATACGGACGCAGCGTTCTGTCCGTCCTCTGCGTACATTTCTGTTTACCAGGTCCTCGCAGACGTAAACAGAATGAGAATACCAGCAGGAGTACGGAGCGGTGCGCACCGCCTCCGACAGAAGTGAAAACCAAACGGATCACTCATTTGTCTTTTCTCTTCCTGCTGAAGCTAAACTTTTAAACCTTACAGAGAAAACACTAACATTAGTATCACAGTAGTGTTCCTCTGTCGTCTACAGGTTTGGTATTACTGACTTTCTTCTCTTCTTCTCATTAAACTTTCCTCTTCTTCGTGGTATTTGTCCAGTATGGTTAATTCAGAGCGGCGCCCCCTGGTGGATTAACTGACAAACGCTCATTCCAACACATTAAATGTCAGTAGCAGCACTTTGTTCCAGTCAGACTAATGACAACGACAGTAAAGCACATTTACAAAAGGAACCAACAACTGGAATGGGATTATTAAGGACTAGGATCAGTACTCAGTATCAACAAGTACTCAAATAGAAGTACTCGTACTCAGTCTGGAAAACAGTGATCAGTGCGTCCTTAGTTTCTACTCCTCGTAGATTTCATTGTCTGTTTTTGACTCGCTGCTAGCTAATGCTAAACTGAAGCTAAGCTAAAGTTTTCCTGCTTTTGTGTTTGTTTAAAGCCCTGGGTTTTTGAATTTAATAAACAACAACAAAACCCAACAATAAAACAACAGTAAAGTTAATGTCAGTTATGACGCAAATTAGTTTGGGTCAAACGTATAGATTGAATTTCCTTCCATGGGTAATAACATGAGTTGACCTTTAACCTCTGTAGCTGATAAACCACAGAACCTAGTCCAAACAAACGTGCTAATGTTTAGCTAATGTACATAAATGTTCCTGTAGTTAAATCACACAACAGCTACGACTGTAAACATGACAAAACCCACATTCAGACACATTTGTACATAAATATTGTGAAACCCTCGTGTTCCTGTGGTTTAAACCTGTTCAATCCTTTCTTTTTTTCGTGCTTCAGCCACAAAAGCTCTTATTTTGTCAGAGTCGCTGCAGATTTCCAGTCGTATCAGTCACTCCAGAAGGCGTTCAGAGGTTTTCCTGTTCTGCTCCAGAAGGCGTTCAGAGGTTTTCCTGTTCTGCTCCAGAAGGCGTTCAGAGGTTTTCCTGTTCTGCTCCAGAAGGCGTTCAGAGGTTTTCCTGTTCTGCTCCAGAAGGCGTTCACAGGTTTTCCTGTTCTGCTCCAGAAGGCGTTCACAGGTTTTCCTGTTCTGCTCCAGAAGGCGTTCACAGGTTTTCCTGTTCTGCTCCAGAAGGCGTTCAGAGGTTTTCCTGTTCTGCTCCAGAAGGCGTTCACAGGTTTTCCTGTTCTGCTCCAGAAGGCGTTCACAGGTTTTCCTGTTCTGCTCCAGAAGGCGTTCAGAGGTTTTCCTGTTCTGCTCCAGAAGGCGTTCAGAGGTTTTCCTGTTCTGCTCCAGAAGGCGTTCACAGGTTTTCCTGTTCTGCTCCAGAAGGCGTTCAGAGGTTTTCCTGTTCTGCTCCAGAAGGCGTTCAGAGGTTTTCCTGTTCTGCTCCAGAAGGCGTTCAGAGGTTTTCCTGTTCTGCTCCAGAAGGCGTTCAGAGGTTTTCCTGTTCTGCTCCAGAAGGCGTTCACAGGTTTTCCTGTTCTGCTCCAGAAGGCGTTCACAGGTTTTCCTGTTCTGCTCCAGAAGGCGTTCAGAGGTTTTCCTGTTCTGCTCCAGAAGGCGTTCAGAGGTTTTCCTGGGCTGTTGGTTGAACCTCCTCCACTTCCACCTGAGCTCCAGCCCACACATGCAAACACAGCATCGCTGCTTCTACTTTATTTACACAAACTCACCGCTTCATGTCAAACACGTTAACGCGCGCTTTCATCACTTTAACGCCAGCGCGTCACCGTGCGTTTTTCGACGTCCTGGTGGCGTTTTCCAGGTGGGTGGAGCCTGTGGGCGTTCGTGGGGCTGCCAGGCGTGCGGCTCAGGTGCCAGGTTTTATTGGATCGGAGCTGGTCCAGATCCGTTTGGCTCACGGATGACGGAGCGTGGCGTCCGAACAGTGGAATCCACCGAACGGCGCCTGGCCTCCGAAACAGCCGCCACATGAAAGAGGTGGACGAGGAGCTGAAAAAGACACTTCACACAGCAGAACTTCTGAAAACAGTCAAATAAATACCATTTCAATTCAGGACAGACGTCTGAGAGCCGATAGCAATCAATAAGTATCAAAATACTCTAATAATCCAAGACGAAAGAGTTGTTTGTTACAGTTGGTCTGTGCATCTATAAGAAAAAGATATATGTGTATATTTAGAGCTTCAGATATATATATATATATATATATATATATATTTATATATATATGTATGTATATGTACTCCTAATCTACTCTAATATGATTTAATCTAATCTCATTATAATTACACACAATATTTTTGCACATTTATTAGATTAATTATAAATATAAATAAATAATTATTAGATTAGATTCCATTAGATTAGGTTCCATTATCAGGAACAAATTTACACTTATAAGAATATTACACAAAAATAGTCATAACAATAATTATAAAACAGTAGGGAAAAAAACAGGTAATTACACACAGAAAGTACTAGTGGAAATAATAAATAACAAAGTATAATAAAAATAAATAATAATATAATAAATATTGTTATAATGCAGTTTAATTATGTGGTAAAAAGGGGCATTCTACAGCTATAAATAAATAAGTGATATCTGATCAAATCTGACAAATAGAACCAAACCCATCCTTAACCATCATAAACCATTTAAAACCATTTAAACCATCATAAAACCATTTAAAACCATTTAAACCATCATAAAACCATTTAAAACCATTTAAACCGTCATAAAACCATTTAAAACCATTTAAACCATCATAAAACCGTCATAAACCATTTAAAACCATTTAAACCATCATAAAACCGTCATAAAACCATTTATAACCTCATAAACCATCATAAAACCTCATAAATGGCAGATTCGTCTTTATTTCTCGAATATGTTTTGATGAGTTTTTAATCATGCAACACTTTTCACTTTCCTCCGACAATCACCTCATTTTAGAAAAACCAGTAAAAACTAAGTCAAACTCAAAAACCTGCTTCAAAAATGAAATTAGATTAAGAAACACTTGGTTTGTGCTTTGAGGAAGAACAAAAGAGAAACCAACTTAAAAAAAAAACAATGACTGAACCTCGACAAACTCATTGGAAAGTTTGTAAGAAACTCATTAAAATAACCTTAAAAACAAGGTTTTATTAAAAATAATGATATCTGAAAACTGTTGCTAATTTATGTCGTATTATTGTTGGTGTTGGTTGAATTTTCCTCTTAATGACGCAAAAAATTGACATTCATTTCATTTATTATCGTTTTTTTGTTCATGTCTAGTCATTTGTGCATCCACACTTTTATTTTTAGGAATCTGTTTCTGAAAAACACCCAGAAAATATATTTAAAAAAAAAAAAAAAAAACACTGAACACAAGAAAAACTGAGCAGAAATGTGTGATTTGTGGTTTGAGGTGAAAAAAAACAACAACAACATGAGAATGAACAAATATTAGAGAAATTGGTTTCCAGTCATTTCATTTAAACAGAAAAAACCCTTTTTCTCCTTGGATTTTTATTTTTCAGACTCATTTGTCGATTTTCCTCCATTTGGAGGTTGAAGGTGAAATGACCAACTATTCAAACCAAATAATAAAAACGTCTAAAACCTAAAGTTTCCAGATAAAAAACAACTGAACTGATGAAAAAACACAGAGGTTTGATTTCTCTGCTTTTTCTACATTTATTTATGTTTAAACGTGTCTGAATTATTATCGCAAAACCTTGATTCAGTGTCTAAAAGATAAAAGTTTGATATTTTTTCTTTTGTTTTCGCAGAATCTTCTTAATTATAAATAATGACGTTTTAAAATGATTATTTCAAGTGTTTTTACAGCAGATTAATCCCATTTCCATTGATGGTTTATTCATTCTGATTCAAAAACTGCAAAAAACAACTGTTTTAAACTGTCATTTTTTAATATAAAAATAATGTAGTTCTGACTTTTTTGTATGAAACTCTTGGACGTAAAGTGAAGTTTCTTTATTTTGTCATAAAACACTTTTAATTTGTTCATTATTTTATCTTTTGTCTTTTGTTTGAGTTTAAACAAACTGAACTTTTTCTTCTACATTTGTACTATTTTATATAAAAAATGCATTTTAATTTTGTTTCTCATGTTTGCTGTAGGACAAAAAAGAACACGCTTGGTTTTTTGCTCATTTTCATCTGAATTTAACAAAGTGTTGAACAAATGACAAAGTGGAGCATCTTTAATTTGTCTTAAATGTATTAAAAAAAAAACCCAGAAAATCCACTTTATTACGTTTCATTTCAGCTTTTAGATTAAAAAAAATATGTTCATAAATTAGAAAGAAAATATAATGTATTCACAATAAATAAAAATACATTTGTCTTTTGTCACAGTTTAAAAAGAAAAAAAAAGGCCTGAAGTTTTTCTTCACTTTCATAAATAAACGTAGAAAACGCAGAGAAATCAAACCTCTGTGTGTTTTCATCAGTTCAGTTTGTTTTTTATCTTTTTATCACAAATGGAGGAAAATCGACAATTGAACCTAAAAAAAAAAAAAAAAATCCAAGGCAAGTTTATTTGGATCGCACATTTCAGCAACGAGGCAATTCAAGGCGCTTCAGCCAGGACACTGAAACACGACGACAGGGAAAAAGAAACACATTTAAAACTAGGGATGCACCGATACTCAGTGTGTGTACTTGTACTCATAAAAGTAATCCGATACAAATGCACCGATCCCACTTGTGTCCGTGTGCCATTCCCAGTTCAGTGCAGCAGGAACGAGGAGGAAGAAGAACTGTGAGTGTGAAGAGTGTGGAGATGGAACCAAAGAGATGATCAGAGTAACTCTGACAGTACCGTTCACCACAGATACAGACTTCTGTCTGTAATCTGACTACATTCATCTGTTTTCCATCTGATGGAGATAGTACCCAGACACAGAATACCAGTGGGAGTACGGAGCGGTGCGGGCCGCCGCCAGCGGAAGTGCAAACCAAACGGATCACTCATCTGTCTTTTCTCTTCCTGCTGAAGCTAAACTTTTAAACCTTACAGAGAAAACACTAACATTAGTATCACAGTAGTGTTCCTCTGTCGTCTACAGGTTTGGTATTACTGACTTTCTTCTTCTTCTTCTTCATTAAACTTTCCTCTTCTTCGTGGTATTTGTCCAGTATGGTTAATTCAGAGCGGCGCCCCCTGGTGGATTAACTGACAAACGCTCATTCCAACACATTAAATGTCAGTAGCAGCACTTTGTTCCAGTCAGACTAATGACAACGACAATAAAGCACATTTACAAAAGGAACCAACAACTGGAATGGGATTATTAACTAGGATCAGTACTCGGTATCAACAAGTACTCAAATAGAAGTACTCGTACTCAGTCTGGAAAAAAATGGTATCGGTGCATCCCTATTTGAAACATAAAAGAAACATGTAAAAGGTGATTAAAAACAGCAAGTAAGAAAACCACACAGAAACCCACAATATAAAAACACACATTTACAGGAAGAGTTACAGAGTCTGGAACCAGAACCAGAACCAGAACCAGTGAACAGGTGAGTCTGGAACCAGAACCAGAACCAGTGAACAGGTGAGTCTGGAACCAGAACCAGAACCAGAACCAGTGAACAGTGAGTCTGGAACCAGAACCAGAACCAGAACCAGTGAACAGGTGAGTCTGGAACCAGAACCAGAACCAGTGAACAGGTGAGTCTGGAACCAGAACCAGTGAACAGGTGAGTCTGGAACCTGGACTGAACAGAACTCAGACTCAGATCTCAGACCTGAGATTTTCTGGTTGTTTGTTCCAGATCTACAGAACATAGAAACTGAACGCTGATTCTCCAGGTTTAGTTCTGACTTTGGAACCCAGCAGACCTGCACCAGACCACCTGAGTGGACTGGATGGTTCAGACTGGACTGAAGGTCTCTGATGGGTTTTGGGCCGAAACCATTCAGTGTTTTATATGAAGCAAGAGAATTTAAAGTCTGTTCTGAGAGAGACAGGGTCCAGTGTAGACCTGAGAACTGGTCTGATGTGGTCCAGTGTAGACCTGAGAACTGGTCTGATGTGGTCCAGTGTAGACCTGAGAACTGGTCTGATGTGGTCCAGTGTAGACCTGAGAACTGGACTGATGTGGTCCAGTGTAGACCTGAGAACTGGACTGATGTGGTCCAGTGTAGACCTGAGACTGGACTGATGTGGTCCAGTGTAGACCTGAGAACTGGACTGATGTGGTCCAGTGTAGAGACCTGAGAACTGGACTGATGTGGTCCAGTGTAGAGACCTGAGAACTGGACTGATGTGGTCCAGTGTAGACCTGAGAACTGGTCTGATGTGGTCCAGTGTAGAGACCTGAGAACTGGACTGATGTGGTCCAGTGTAGACCTGAGAACTGGTCTGATGTGGTCCAGTATAGAGACCTGAGAACTGGTCTGATGTGGTCCAGTGTAGACCTGAGAACTGGTCTGATGTGGTCCATGTACCTGAGAACTGGACTGATGTGGTCCAGTGTAGAGACCTGAGAACTGGTCTGATGTGGTCCAGTGTAGACCTGAGAACTGGTCTGATGTGGTCCAGTGTAGACCTGAGAACTGGTCTGATGTGGTCCAGTGTAGACCTGAGAACTGGTCTGATGTGGTCCAGTGTAGACCTAGAACTGGTCTGATGTGGTCCAGTGTAGACCTGAGAACTGGTCTGATGTGGTCCAGTATAGAGACCTGAGAACTGGTCTGATGTGGTCCAGTGTAGACCTGAGAACTGGTCTGATGTGGTCCAGTGTAGAGACCTGAGAACTGGACTGATGTGGTCCAGTGTAGACCTGAGAACTGGTCTGATGTGGTCCAGTATAGAGACCTGAGAACTGGTCTGATGTGGTCCAGTGTAGACCTGAGAACTGGTCTGATGTGGTCCAGTGTAGACCTGAGAACTGGACTGATGTGGTCCAGTGTAGAGACCTGAGAACTGGTCTGATGTGGTCCAGTGTAGACCTGAGAACTGGTCTGATGTGGTCCAGTATAGAGACCTGAGAACTGGTCTGATGTGGTCCAGTGTAGACCTGAGAACTGGTCTGATGTGGTCCAGTGTAGACCTGAGAACTGGTCTGATGTGGTCCAGTATAGAGACCTGAGAACTGGTCTGATGTGGTCCAGTGTAGACCTGAGAACTGGACTGATGTGGTCCATGTAGACCTGAGAACTGGTCTGATGTGGTCCAGTGTAGACCTGAGAACTGGTCTGATGTGGTCCAGTGTAGACCTGAGAACTGGTCTGATGTGGTCCAGTATAGAGACCTGAGAACTGGTCTGATGTGGTCCAGTGTAGACCTGAGAACTGGACTGATGTGGTCCAGTGTAGACCTGAGAACTGGACTGATGTGGTCCAGTGTAGACCTGAGAACTGGTCTGATGTGGTCCAGTGTAGACCTGAGAACTGGTCTGATGTGGTCCAGTGTAGACCTGAGAACTGGGCTGATGTGGTCCAGTGTAGACCTGAGAACTGGTCTGATGTGGTCCAGTGTAGACCTGAGAACTGGTCTGATGTGGTCCAGTATAGAGACCTGAGAACTGGTCTGATGTGGTCCAGTGTAGACCTGAGAACTGGACTGATGTGGTCCAGTGTAGACCTGAGAACTGGACTGATGTGGTCCAGTGTAGACACCTGAGAACTGGACTGATGTGGTCCATGTAGACCTGAGAACTGGTCTGATGTGGTCCAGTGTAGACCTGAGAACTGGACTGATGGGTCCAGTGTAGACCTGAGAACTGGTCTGATGTGGTCCAGTGTAGACCTGAGAACTGGTCTGATGTGGTCCAGTGTAGACCTGAGAACTGGTCTGATGTGGTCCAGTATAGAGACCTGAGAACTGGTCTGATGTGGTCCAGTGTAGACCTGAGAACTGGACTGATGTGGTCCAGTGTAGACCTGAGAACTGGACTGATGTGGTCCAGTGTAGACCTGAGAACTGGTCTGATGTGGTCCAGTGTAGACCTGAGAACTGGACTGATGTGGTCCAGTGTAGACCTGAGAACTGGTCTGATGTGGTCCAGTCTCTTGGTCTTGGTGAGGACTGGAGCAGCTGCATTCTGGATCCAGGAGAATAAAAGGTTTTTTTCTGTTTAAATGAAATGACTGGAAACCAATTTTCTCTAATATTTGTTCATTCTCATGTTGTTGTTGTTGTTGTTTTTTGCCTCGAACCACAAATCACACATTTCTGCTCAGTTTTTCTTGTGTTCAGTGTTTTTTTTTTCTAATTTTCTGGGTGTTTTTCAGAAACAGATTCATCAAATAAAAGTGTGGACGCACAAATGACCAGACATGAACAAAAAAGACGATAAGAAACTAAATGTCAATTTTTGTGTCATTAAGAGGAAAATTCAACCAAACACCAACAATAATACGACATAAATTAGCAACAGTTTTTCAGACATTCATTATTTTTAATAAACCTTGATTCAGTGTCTAAAAGCTAAAAGTTTAATATTTTGTTCTTTTCTTTTGCAGAATCTTCTTAATTATAAAGAATCCTGTTATAAAATGATTATTTCAAGTGTTTCTGGCAGATTAATCACATTTCCATCGAAGGTTTATTCATTCTAAAGCAAAAACTGTAAAAAAAACAAAAAAACAAAAAAACACAAACCATGAAATGTAAATAAACCTGTTTTTAATGTGGAAAAGATCAACTCCTTTTCACAGGAATTAAAGTCAAGGCGGGCCTTGCTCTCATGAAAAATAAAGAAGGATCAGTTCTTATTTATGGGAAGTGTGTGATCAGAGCAGGAGGCCGAGGTAACGACGCAGATGAACAGACGATCTACAGACAAAAAAACTAAACAACCACGAATGGAGAAAGACAGGAGAGCGTCCAAACGAAGGCAGGCGTCTGTGAACGCAGCCCCAGTGTCCTCCTCTGTCCTGGGTCGAAATGGAACGGAACGTCAGCGTCTCTACTTTATGAAATGGTCTAAAGTGGATCTGTAGAACTGAAAAGACTGAATGACCCTGAATGTGCTTCATCAAACCAGTAAAAGTCCTGTTCGCTGGTTTTTTATTTTGTTCTTCTTCTTCCTCTGATTCAGATCCTGGATCAGTTCAGAACTGATCCTGAAACCTGAAAGCAACAACACCAGAATATGTCACATGTAGTCCCAGAGGGAAGTGTCCAACTGTAGGTGAGGAAGATGAAGATGGTGATGAAGATGGTGAAGGCGGCAGCAGCTGTTTTTGTTCATTTTGCTGCTTATTTTAGTCTTTTTTTTTTTTTTTTTTACTTCATTTTGGTCCATGTTTTGCTTCTTATTTCACATTGCTGATTGTTTTGCATGTATTTGTTTGACTTTGGTTCATTTTTTCTTTCCTGTCTTTCTTAAAACTCAGCGTCTCCCGTCCACCGTCACTGTTCCACCTCAGAGGTTTTACTGGTTCAGCATGTTTACAATTATTTAGGCTTTTTTTTCTTCAGTTTCATTCCGTTTGTGGCTTATTTTGTTCATGTTACATATTATTTTTTTGTTGTATTTTATCTTTTTTTTTTTTTAATTTTTTTATTTTACTCATTTCTTTGTCTTTTTTTGTTTTTTTTGTTTATGTTGTTTCTTATTTTATTGTTTTTATTGCATACCGTTGGTTATTTTTTCACATTTTTTTATTTTTGTACGTTGTTTTATTCATTTTATTTCTGGTTTCTGTTTCCAGTGTCTGGTGGAAGTGTTTTTTTTTTTTTTTTTTT